>NW_028243408.1:0-48113 GCF_964263255.1 Lissotriton vulgaris
GACCTCAGCATCCCTGTCAGACCTCAGCATCCCTTTCAGACCTCAGCATCCCTTTCAGACCTCAGCATCCCTTTCAGACCTCAGCATCCCTTTCAGACCTCAGCATCCCTGTCAGACCTCAGCATCCCTTTCAGACCTCAGCATCCCTTTCAGACCTCAGCATCCCTTTCAGACCTCAGCATGCCTTTCAGACCTCAGCATCCCTTTCATACCTCAGCATCCCCTTCAGACCTCAGCATCCCTTTCAGACCTCAGCATGTCTTTCAGACCTCAGCATCCCTCTCAGACCTCAGCATCCCTTTCAGACCTCAGCATGCCTTTCAGACCTCTGCATCCCTTTCAGACCTCAGCATCCCTTTCAGACCTCAGCATCCCTTTCAGACCTCAGCATCCCTGTCAGACCTCAGCATGCCTTTCAGACCTTGGCATGCCTTTCAGACCTCAGATCTCAGCATCCCTTTCAGACCTCAGCATCCCTTTCAGACCTCCGCATCCCTTTCATACCTCAGCATCCCTGTCAGACCTCAGCATCCCTTTCAGACCTCCGCCTCCCTTTCAGACCTCAGCATCCCTTTCAGACCTCCGCCTCCCTTTCAGACCTCAGCATCCCTTTCAGACCTCAGCATCCCTTTCAGACCTCAGCATGTTTTTCAGACCTCAGCATCCCTGTCAGACCTCAGCATCCCTTTCAGACCTCAGCATCCCTTTCAGACCTCAGCATGCCTTTCAGACCTCAGCATCCCTTTCAGACCTCAGCATCCTTTTCAGACCTCAGCATCCTTTTCAGACCTCAGCATCCCTGTCAGACCTCAGCATCCCTTTCAGACCTCAGCATCCCTTTCAGACCTCAGCGTCCCTTAGAGACCTCAGCATCCCTTTCAGACCTCAGCATCCCTTAGAGACCTCAGCATCCCTGTCAGACCTCAGCATCTCTTTCAGACCTCAGCATGTCTTTCAGACCTCAGCATCACTGTCAGACCTTAGCATCCCTTTCAAACCTCAGCATCCCTGTCAGACCTCAGCATGTCTTTCAGACCTCAGCATCCCTTTCAGACCTCAGCATCCCTTTCAGACCTCAGCATCCCTTTCAGACCTCAGCATCCCTTTCAGACCTCAGCATCCCTTTCAGACCGCAGCATCCCTTTCAGACCTCAGCATCCCTTTCAGACCTCAGCATCCCTTTCACACCTCAGCATCCCATTCAGACCTCAGCTTCCCTTTCAGAACTCAGCATGCCTTTCATACCTCAGCATCCCTTTCAGACCTCAGCATCCCTTTC
The DNA here is from genome assembly GCF_964263255.1 of Lissotriton vulgaris. Taxonomy (NCBI): domain Eukaryota; kingdom Metazoa; phylum Chordata; class Amphibia; order Caudata; family Salamandridae; genus Lissotriton; species Lissotriton vulgaris. Next base: position 1,280 of record NW_028243408.1, read on the forward strand.
AGACCTCAGCATCCCTGTCAAACCTCAGCATGCCTTTCAGACCTTGGCATGCCTTTCAGACCTCATATCTCAGCATCCCTTTCAGACCTCAGCATCCCTTTCAGACCTCAGCATCCCTTTCATACCTCAGCATACCTTTCATACCTCAGCATACCTTTCAGACCTCAGCATCCCTTTCAGACCTCAGCATCCCTTTCAGACCTCAGCATGTCTTTCAGACCTCAGCATCCCTTTCAGACCTCAGCATCCCTTTCAGACCTCAGCATCCCTTTCAGACCTCAGCATCCCTTTCAGACCTCAGCATCCCTCTCAGACCGCAGCATGCCTTTCAGACCTCAGCATCCCTTCCAGACCTCAGCATGCCTTTCAGACCTCAGCATCCCTTTCAGACCTCAGCATCCCTTTCAGACCTCAGCATCCCTTTCAGACCTCAGCATGTCTTTCAGACTTCAGCATCCCTGTCAGACCTCAGCATCCCTTTCAGACCTCAGCATCCCTTTCAGACCTCAGCCTCCCTTAGAGACCTCAGCATCCCATTCAGACCTCAGCATCCCTTAGAGACCTCAGCATCCCTGTCACACCTCAGCATCCCTTTCAGACCTCAGCATCCCTTAGAGACCTCAGCATCCCTTTCAGACCTCAGCATCCCTTAGAGACCTCACCATCCCTGTCAGACCTCACCATCCCTGTCAGACCTCACCATCCCTGTCAGACCTCAGCATCCCTTTCAGACTTCAGCATGTCTTTCAGACCTCAGCATCCCTGTCAGACCTCAGCATCCCTTTCAGGCCTCAGCATGTCTTTCAGACCTCAGCATCCCTTTCAGACCTCAGCTTCCCTGTCAGACCTCAGCATCCCTTTCAGACCTCAGCATGTCTTTCAGACCTCAGCATCCCTTTCAGACCTCAGCATCCCTTTCAGACCTCTGCATCCCTTTCAGACCTCAGCATCGCTTTCAGACCTCAGCATCCCTTTCAGACCTCAGCATCCCTTTCAGACCTCAGCATGTCTTTCAGACCTCAGCATGCCTTTCAGACCGCAGCATCCCTTTCCGACCTCAGCATCCCTTTCATACCTCAGCATCCCTTTCAGACCTCAGCATCCCTGTCAGACCTCAGCATCCCTTTCAGACCTCAGCATCCCTTTCAGACCTCAGCATCCCTTTCAGACCTCAGCATGCCTTTCAGACCTCAGCATCCCTTTCAGACCTCCGCACCCCTTCCAGACCTCAGCATCCCTATCAGACCTCAGCATCCCTTACAGACCTCAGCATCCCTTTCAGACCTCAGCATCCCTGTCAGACCTCAACATCCCTTTCAGGCCTCAGCATGTCTTTCAGACCTCAGCATCCCTTTCAGACCTCAGCATTCCTTTCAGGCCTCAGCATGTCTTTCAGACCTCAGCATCCCTTTCAGACCTCAGCATCCCTGTCAGACCTCAGCATCCCTTTCAGACCTCAGCATTCCTGTCAGACCTCAGCATCCCTTTCAGACCTCAGCATCCCTGTCAGACCTCAGCATCCCTTTCAGGCCTCAGCATGTCTTTCAGACCTCAGCATCCCTTTCAGACCTCAGCATCCCTTTCAGACCTCAGCATTCCTTTCAGGCCTCAGCATGTCTTTCAGACCTCAGCATCCCTTTCAGACCTCAGCATCCCTGTCGGACCTCAGCATCCCTTTCAGACCTCAGCATTCCTGTCAGACCTCAGCATCCCTGTCAGACCTCAGCATCCCTTTCAGACCTCAGCATCCCTTAGAGACCTCAGCATCCCTTCCAGACCTCAGCATCCCTTTCAGACCTCAGCATCCCTTTCAGACCTCAGCATCCCTTTCAGATCTCAGCATCCCTTTCAGACCTCAGCATGTCTTTCAGACCTCAGCATCCCTGTCAGACCTCAGCATGTCTTTCATACCTCAGCATCCCTTTCATACCTCAGCATCCCTGTCAGACCTCAGCATCCCTTTCAGACCTCAGCATCCCTTTCATACCTCAGCATCCATTTCAGACCTCAGCATCCCTTTCAGACCTCAAGATCCCTTTCAGACCTCAGCATCCCTTTCAGACCTCAGCATCCCTTTCAGACCTCAGGATCCTTTTCAGACCTCAGCATCCCTTTCAGACCTCAGCATCCCTTTCAGAACTCAGCATCCCTTTCAGACCTCAGCATCCCTTTCAGACCTCAGCATCCCTTTCAGACCTCAGCATACCTTTCAGACCTCAGCATCCCTTTCAGACCTCAGCATGTCTTTCAGACCTCAGCATGCCTTTCAGACCTCAGCATCCCTTCCAGACCTCAGCATGCCTTTCATACCTCAGCATGCCTTTCAGACCTCAGCATCCCTTCCAGACCTCAGCATGCCTTTCATACCTCAGCATCCCTTTCAGACCTCAGCATCCCGTTCAGACCTCAGCATCCCTTTCAGACCTCAGCATCCCTTTCAGACCTCAGCATGTCTTTCAGACCTCAGCATCCCTGTCAGACCACAGCATCCCTTTCAGACCTCAGCATCCCTTTCAGACCTCAGCATCCCTTAGAGAACTCAGCATCCCTGTCAGACCTCAGCATCCCTTTCAGACCTCAGCATCGCTTTCAGACCTCAGCATCCAAGTCAGACCTCAGCATCCCTTTTAGACCTCAGCATGTCTTTCAGACCTCAGCATCCCTGTCAGACCTCAGCATCCCTTTCTGACCTCAGCATCCCTGTCAGACCTCAGCATCCCTTTCAGACCTCAGCATCCCTGTCAGACCTCAGCATCCCTTTCAGACCTCAGCATGTCTTTCGGACCTCAGCATCCCTTTCAGACCTCAGCATCCCTTTCAGACCTCAGCATCCCTTTCAGATCTAAGCATCGCTTTCAGACCTCAGCATCCCTTTCAGACCTCAGCATCGCTTTCAGACCTCAGCATCCCTTTCAGACCTCAGCATCCCTTTCAGACCTCAGCATGTCTTTCAGACCTCAGCATCCCTGTCAGACCTCAGCATCCCTGTCAGACCTCAGCATGCCTTTCAGACCTCAACATCCCTTTCAGACCTCAGCATCCCTTTCATACCTCAGCATCCCTTTCAGACCTCAGCATCCCTGTCAGACCTCAGCATCCCGTTCAGACCTCAGCATCCCTTTCAGACCTCAGCATCCCTTTCAGACCTCAGCATCCCTTCCAGACCTCAGCATCCCTTTCAGACCTCAGCATCCCTTTCAGGCCTCAGCATCCCTTTTAGACCTCAGGATCCCTTTTAGACCTCAGCATCCCTGTCAGACCTCAGCATCCCTTTCAGACCTCAGCATCCCTTAGAGACCTCAGCATCCCTTTCAGACCTCCGCATCCCTTTCAGACCTCAGCATCCCTTTCAGACCTCAGCATCCCTTTCAGACCTCAGCATGTCTTTCATACCTCAGCATCCCTGTCAGACCTCAGCATCCCTTTCAGACCTCAGCATCCCTTTCAGACCTCAAGATCCCTTTCAGACCTCAAGATCCCTTTCAGACCTCAGCATCCCTTTCAGACCTCAGCATCCCTTGCAGACCTCAGCATCCCTTTCAGACCACAGCATCCCTTTCATACGGCAGCATCCCTTTCAGACCTCAGCATCCCTATCAGACCTCAGCATCCCTTACAGACCTCAGCATTCCTTTCAGACCTCAGCATCCCTTTCAGACCTCAGCATCCCTTTCAGACCTCAGCATCCCTTTCAGACCTCAGCATCCCTGTCAGACCTCAGCATCGCTTTCAGGCCTCAGCATGTCTTTCAGACCTCAGCATCCCTTTCAGACCTCAGCATCCCTTTCAGGCCTCAGCATGTCTGTCAGACCTCAGCATGTCTTTCAGACCTCAGCATCCCTGTCAGACCTCAGCATCCCTTTCAGACCTCAGCATCCCTTCCAGACCTCAGCATCCCTTTCAGACCTCAGCATCCCTTTCAGACCTCAGCATGTCTTTCAGACCTCAGCATCCCTTTCAGACCGCAGCATCCCTTTCAGACCTCAGCATCCCTTTCAGACCTCAGCATCCCTTTCAGACCGCAGCATCCCTTTCAGACCTCAGCATCCCTGTCAGACCTCAGCATCCCTTTCAGGCCTCAGCATGTCTTTCAGACCTCAGCATGCCTTTCAGACCTCAGCATCCCTTCCAGACCTCAGCATGCCTTTCATACCTCAGCATCCCTTTCAGACCTCAGCATCCCGTTCAGACCTCAGCATCCCTTTCAGACCTCAGCATCCCTTTCAGACCTCAGCATGTCTTTCAGACCTCAGCATCCCTGTCAGACCACAGCATCCCTTTCAGACCTCAGCATCCCTTTCAGACCTCAGCATCCCTTAGAGAACTCAGCATCCCTGTCAGACCTCAGCATCCCTTTCAGACCTCAGCATCGCTTTCAGACCTCAGCATCCAAGTCAGACCTCAGCATCCCTTTTAGACCTCAGCATGTCTTTCAGACCTCAGCATCCCTGTCAGACCTCAGCATCCCTTTCTGACCTCAGCATCCCTGTCATACCTCAGCATCCCTTTCAGACCTCAGCATCCCTGTCAGACCTCAGCATCCCTTTCAGACCTCAGCATGTCTTTCGGACCTCAGCATCCCTTTCAGACCTCAGCATCCCTTTCAGACCTCAGCATCCCTTTCAGACCTAAGCATCGCTTTCAGACCTCAGCATCCCTTTCAGACCTCAGCATCGCTTTCAGACCTCAGCATCCCTTTCGGACCTCAGCATCCCTTTCAGACCTCAGCATGTCTTTCAGACCTCAGCATCCCTGTCAGACCTCAGCATCCCTGTCAGACCTCAGCATGCCTTTCAGACCTCAACATCCCTTTCAGACCTCAGCATCCCTTTCATACCTCAGCATCCCTTTCATACCTCAGCATCCCTTTCAGACCTCAGCATCCCGTTCAGACCTCAGCATCCCTTTCAGACCTCAGCATCCCTTTCAGACCTCAGCATCCCTTCCAGACCTCAGCATCCCTTTCAGACCTCAGCATCCCTTTCAGGCCTCAGCATCCCTTTTAGACCTCAGGATCCCTTTCAGACCTCAGCATCCCTGTCAGACCTCAGCATCCCTTTCAGACCTCAGCATCCCTTAGAGACCTCAGCATCCCTTCCAGACCTCAGCATCCCTTTCAGACCTCAGCATCCCTTTCAGACCTCAGCATCCCTTTCAGACCTCAGCATGTCTTTCATACCTCAGCATCCCTGTCAGACCTCAGCATCCCTTTCAGACCTCAGCATCCCTTTCAGACCTCAAGATCCCTTTCAGACCTCAAGATCCCTTTCAGACCTCAGCATCCCTTTCAGACCTCAGCATCCCTTGCAGACCTCAGCATCCCTTTCAGACCTCAGCATCCCTTTCATACGGCAGCATCCCTTTCAGACCTCAGCATCCCTATCAGACCTCAGCATCCCTTACAGACCTCAGCATTCCTTTCAGACCTCAGCATCCCTTTCAGACCTCAGCATCCCTTTCAGACCTCAGCATCCCTTTCAGACCTCAGCATACCTGTCAGACCTCAGCATCGCTTTCAGGCCTCAGCATGTCTTTCAGACCTCAGCATCCCTTTCAGACCTCAGCATCCCTTTCAGGCCTCAGCATGTCTGTCAGACCTCAGCATGTCTTTCAGACCTCAGCATCCCTGTCAGACCTCAGCATCCCTTTCAGACCTCAGCATCCCTTCTAGACCTCAGCATCCCTTTCAGACCTCAGCATCCCTTTCAGACCTCAGCATGTCTTTCAGACCTCAGCATCCCTTTCAGACCGCAGCATCCCTTTCAGACCTCAGCATCCCTTTCAGACCTCAGCATCCCTTTCAGACCGCAGCATCCCTTTCAGACCTCAGCATCCCTTTCAGACCTCAGCATGTCTTTCAGACCTCAGCATGCCTTTCAGACCTCAGCATCCCTTCCAGACCTCAGCATGCCTTTCATACCTCAGCATCCCTTTCAGACCTCAGCATCCCGTTCAGACCTCAGCATCCCTTTCAGACCTCAGCATCCCTTTCAGACCTCAGCATGTCTTTCAGACCTCAGCATCCCTGTCAGACCACAGCATCCCTTTCAGACCTCAGCATCCCTTTCAGACCTCAGCATCCCTTTCAGACCTCAGCATCCCTTTCAGACCTCAGCATCCCTTTCAGACCTCAGCATGTCTTTCATACCTCAGCATCCCTGTCAGACCTCAGCATCCCTTTCAGACCTCAGCATCCCTGTCAGACCTCAAGATCCCTTTCAGACCTCAAGATCCCTTTCAGACCTCAGCATCCCTTTCAGACCTCAGCATTCCTTGCAGACCTCAGCATCCCTTTCAGACCTAAGCATCCCTTTCATACGGCAGCATCCCTTTCAGACCTCAGCATCCCTATCAGACCTCAGCATCCCTTACAGACCTCAGCATTCCTTTCAGACCTCAGCATCCCTTTCAGACCTCAGCATCCCTTTCAGACCTCAGCATCCCTTTCAGACCTCAGCATCCCTGTCAGACCTCAGCATCGCTTTCAGGCCTCAGCATGTCTTTCAGACCTCAGCATCCCTTTCAGACCTCAGCATCCCTTTCAGGCCTCAGCATGTCTGTCAGACCTCAGCATGTCTTTCAGACCTCAGCATCCCTTTCAGGCCTCAGCATGTCTGTCAGACCTCAGCATGTCTTTCAGACCTCAGCATCCCTTTCAGACCTCAGCATCCCTTTCAGACCTCAGCATGTCTTTCAGACCTCAGCATCCCTTTCAGACCGCAGCATCCCTTTCAGACCTCAGCATCCCTTTCAGACCTCAGCATCCCTTTCAGACCGCAGCATCCCTTTCAGACCTCAGCATCCCTGTGAGACCTCAGCATCCCTTTCAGGCCTCAGCATGTCTTTCAGACCTCAGCATGCCTTTCAGACCTCAGCATCCCTTCCAGACCTCAGCATGCCTTTCATACCTCAGCATCCCTTTCAGACCTCAGCATCCCGTTCAGACCTCAGCATCCCTTTCAGACCTCAGCATCCCTTTCAGACCTCAGCATGTCTTTCAGACCTCAGCATCCCTGTCAGACCACAGCATCCCTTTCAGACCTCAGCATCCCTTTCAGACCTCAGCATCCCTTAGAGAACTCAGCATCCCTGTCAGACCTCAGCATCCCTGTCAGACCTCAGCATCCCTTTCAGACCTCAGCATCGCTTTCAGACCTCAGCATCCAAGTCAGACCTCAGCATCCCTTTTAGACCTCAGCATGTCTTTCAGACCTCAGCATCCCTGTCAGACCTCAGCATCCCTTTCTGACCTCAGCATCCCTGTCAGACCTCAGCATCCCTTTCAGACCTCACCATCCCTGTCAGACCTCAGCATCCCTTTCAGACCTCAGCATGTCTTTCGGACCTCAGCATCCCTTTCAGACCTCAGCATCCCTTTCAGACCTCAGCATCCCTTTCAGACCTCAGCATGCCTTTCAGACCTCAGCATCCCTTTCATACCTCAGCATCCCCTTCAGACCTCAGCATCCCTTTCAGACCTCAGCATGTCTTTCAGACCTCAGCATCCCTCTCAGACCTCAGCATCCCTTTCAGACCTCAGCATGCCTTTCAGACCTCTGCATCCCTTTCAGACCTCAGCATCCCTTTCAGACCTCAGCATCCCTTTCAGACCTCAGCATCCCTGTCAGACCTCAGCATGCCTTTCAGACCTTGGCATGCCTTTCAGACCTCAGATCTCAGCATCCCTTTCAGACCTCAGCATCCCTTTCAGACCTCCGCATCCCTTTCATACCTCAGCATCCCTGTCAGACCTCAGCATCCCTTTCAGACCTCTGCCTCCCTTTCAGACCTCAGCATCCCTTTCAGACCTCCGCCTCCCTTTCAGACCTCAGCATCCCTTTCAGACCTCAGCATCCCTTTCAGACCTCAGCATGTTTTTCAGACCTCAGCATCCCTGTCAGACCTCAGCATCCCTTTCAGACCTCAGCATCCCTTTCAGACCTCAGCATGCCTTTCAGACCTCAGCATCCCTTTCAGACCTCAGCATCCTTTTCAGACCTCAGCATCCTTTTCAGACCTCAGCATCCCTGTCAGACCTCAGCATCCCTTTCAGACCTCAGCATCCCTTTCAGACCTCAGCATCCCTTAGAGACCTCAGCATCCCTTTCAGACCTCAGCATCCCTTAGAGACCTCAGCATCCCTGTCAGACCTCAGCATCTCTTTCAGACCTCAGCATGTCTTTCAGACCTCAGCATCCCTGTCAGACCTTAGCATCCCTTTCAAACCTCAGCATCCCTGTCAGACCTCAGCATGTCTTTCAGACCTCAGCATCCCTTTCAGACCTCAGCATCCCTTTCAGACCTCAGCATCCCTTTCAGACCTCAGCATCCCTTTCAGACCTCAGCATCCCTTTCAGACCGCAGCATCCCTTTCAGACCTCAGCATCCCTTTCAGACCTCAGCATCCCTTTCACACCTCAGCATCCCATTCAGACCTCAGCTTCCCTTTCAGAACTCAGCATGCCTTTCATACCTCAGCATCCCTTTCAGACCTCAGCATCCCTTTCAGACCTCAGCATCCCTGTCAAACCTCAGCATGCCTTTCAGACCTTGGCATGCCTTTCAGACCTCATATCTCAGCATCCCTTTCAGACCTCAGCATCCCTTTCAGACCTCAGCATCCCTTTCAGACCTCAGCATCCCTTTCATACCTCAGCATACCTTTCATACCTCAGCATACCTTTCAGACCTCAGCATCCCTTTCAGACCTCAGCATCCCTTTCAGACCTCAAGATTTCTTTCAGACCTCAGCATCCCTTTCAGACCTCAGCATTCCTTGCAGACCTCAGCATCCCTTTCAGACCTAAGCATCCCTTTCATACGGCAGCATCCCTTTCAGACCTCAGCATCCCTATCAGACCTCAGCATCCCTTACAGACCTCAGCATTCCTTTCAGACCTCAGCATCCCTTTCAGACCTCAGCATCCCTTTCAGACCTCAGCATCCCTTTCAGACCTCAGCATCCCTGTCAGACCTCAGCATCGCTTTCAGGCCTCAGCATGTCTTTCAGACCTCAGCATCCCTTTCAGACCTCAGCATCCCTTTCAGGCCTCAGCATGTCTGTCAGACCTCAGCATGTCTTTCAGACCTCAGCATCCCTGTCAGACCTCAGCATCCCTTTCAGACCTCAGCATCCCTTCCAGACCTCAGCATCCCTTTCAGACCTCAGCATCCCTTTCAGACCTCAGCATGTCTTTCAGACCTCAGCATCCCTTTCAGACCGCAGCATCCCTTTCAGACCTCAGCATCCCTTTCAGACCTCAGCATCCCTTTCAGACCGCAGCATCCCTTTCAGACCTCAGCATCCCTGTGAGACCTCAGCATCCCTTTCAGGCCTCAGCATGTCTTTCAGACCTCAGCATGCCTTTCAGACCTCAGCATCCCTTCCAGACCTCAGCATGCCTTTCATACCTCAGCATCCCTTTCAGACCTCAGCATCCCGTTCAGACCTCAGCATCCCTTTCAGACCTCAGCATCCCTTTCAGACCTCAGCATGTCTTTCAGACCTCAGCATCCCTGTCAGACCACAGCATCCCTTTCAGACCTCAGCATCCCTTTCAGACCTCAGCATCCCTTAGAGAACTCAGCATCCCTGTCAGACCTCAGCATCCCTGTCAGACCTCAGCATCCCTTTCAGACCTCAGCATCGCTTTCAGACCTCAGCATCCAAGTCAGACCTCAGCATCCCTTTTAGACCTCAGCATGTCTTTCAGACCTCAGCATCCCTGTCAGACCTCAGCATCCCTTTCTGACCTCAGCATCCCTGTCAGACCTCAGCATCCCTTTCAGACCTCACCATCCCTGTCAGACCTCAGCATCCCTTTCAGACCTCAGCATGTCATTCGGACCTCAGCATCCCTTTCAGACCTCAGCATCCCTTTCAGACCTCAGCATCCCTTTCAGACCTCAGCATGCCTTTCAGACCTCAGCATCCCTTTCATACCTCAGCATCCCCTTCAGACCTCAGCATCCCTTTCAGACCTCCGCATGTCTTTCAGACCTCAGCATCCCTCTCAGACCTCAGCATCCCTTTCAGACCTCAGCATGCCTTTCAGACCTCTGCATCCCTTTCAGACCTCAGCATCCCTTTCAGACCTCAGCATCCCTTTCAGACCTCAGCATCCCTGTCAGACCTCAGCATGCCTTTCAGACCTTGGCATGCCTTTCAGACCTCAGATCTCAGCATCCCTTTCAGACCTCAGCATCCCTTTCAGACCTCCGCATCCCTTTCATACCTCAGCATCCCTGTCAGACCTCAGCATCCCTTTCAGACCTCCGCCTCCCTTTCAGACCTCAGCATCCCTTTCAGACCTCCGCCTCCCTTTCAGACCTCAGCATCCCTTTCAGACCTCAGCATCCCTTTCAGACCTCAGCATGTTTTTCAGACCTCAGCATCCCTGTCAGACCTCAGCATCCCTTTCAGACCTCAGCATCCCTTTCAGACCTCAGCATGCCTTTCAGACCTCAGCATCCCTTTCAGACCTCAGCATCCTTTTCAGACCTCAGCATCCTTTTCAGACCTCAGCATCCCTGTCAGACCTCAGCATCCCTTTCAGACCTCAGCATCCCTTTCAGACCTCAGCATCCCTTAGAGACCTCAGCATCCCTTTCAGACCTCAGCATCCCTTAGAGACCTCAGCATCCCTGTCAGACCTCAGCATCTCTTTCAGACCTCAGCATGTCTTTCAGACCTCAGCATCCCTGTCAGACCTTAGCATCCCTTTCAAACCTCAGCATCCCTGTCAGACCTCAGCATGTCTTTCAGACCTCAGCATCCCTTTCAGACCTCAGCATCCCTTTCAGACCTCAGCATCCCTTTCAGACCTCAGCATCCCTTTCAGACCTCAGCATCCCTTTCAGACCGCAGCATCCCTTTCAGACCTCAGCATCCCTTTCAGACCTCAGCATCCCTTTCACACCTCAGCATCCCATTCAGACCTCAGCTTCCCTTTCAGAACTCAGCATGCCTTTCATACCTCAGCATCCCTTTCAGACCTCAGCATCCCTTTCAGACCTCAGCATCCCTGTCAAACCTCAGCATGCCTTTCAGACCTTGGCATGCCTTTCAGACCTCATATCTCAGCATCCCTTTCAGACCTCAGCATCCCTTTCAGACCTCAGCATCCCTTTCAGACCTCAGCATCCCTTTCATACCTCAGCATACCTTTCATACCTCAGCATACCTTTCAGACCTCAGCATCCCTTTCAGACCTCAGCATCCCTTTCAGACCTCAGCATGTCTTTCAGACCTCAGCATCCCTTTCAGACCTCAGCATCCCTTTCAGACCTCAGCATCCCTTTCAGACCTCAGCATCCCTTTCAGACCTCAGCATCCCTTTCAGACCGCAGCATGCCTTTCAGACCTCAGCATCCCTTCCAGACCTCAGCATGCCTTTCAGACCTCAGCATCCCTTTCAGACCTCAGCATCCCTTTCAGACCTCAGCATCCCTTTCAGACCTCAGCATCCCTTTCAGACCTCAGCATGTCTTTCAGACTTCAGCATCCCTGTCAGACCTCAGCATCCCTTTCAGACCTCAGCCTCCCTTAGAGACCTCAGCATCCCTTTCAGACCTCAGCATCCCTTAGAGACCTCACCATCCCTGTCAGACCTCACCATCCCTGTCAGACCTCACCATCCCTGTCAGACCTCAGCATCCCTTTCAGACTTCAGCATGTCTTTCAGACCTCAGCATCCCTGTCAGACCTCAGCATCCCTTTCAGGCCTCAGCATGTCTTTCAGACCTCAGCATCCCTTTCAGACCTCAGCTTCCCTGTCAGACCTCAGCATCCCTTTCAGACCTCAGCATGTCTTTCAGACCTCAGCATCCCTTTCAGACCTCAGCATCCCTTTCAGACCTCAGCATCGCTTTCAGACCTCAGCATCCCTTTCAGACCTCAGCATCCCTTTCAGACCTCAGCATGTCTTTCAGACCTCAGCATGCCTTTCAGACCGCAGCATCCCTTTCCGACCTCAGCATCCCTTTCATACCTCAGCATCCCTTTCAGACCTCAGCATCCCTGTCAGACCTCAGCATCCCTTTCAGACCTCAGCATCCCTTTCAGACCTCAGCATCCCTTTCAGACCTCAGCATCCCTTTCAGACCTCCGCACCCCTTCCAGACCTCAGCATCCCTATCAGACCTCAGCATCCCTTACAGACCTCAGCATCCCTTTCAGACCTCAGCATCCCTGTCAGACCTCAACATCCCTTTCAGGCCTCAGCATGTCTTTCAGACCTCAGCATCCCTTTTTAGACCTCAGCATTCCTTTCAGGCCTCAGCATGTCTTTCAGACCTCAGCATCCCTTTCAGACCTCAGCATCCCTGTCAGACCTCAGCATCCCTTTCAGACCTCAGCATTCCTGTCAGACCTCAGCATCCCTTTCAGACCTCAGCATCCCTGTCAGACCTCAGCATCCCTTTCAGGCCTCAGCATGTCTTTCAGACCTCAGCATCCCTTTCAGACCTCAGCATCCCTTTCAGACCTCAGCATTCCTTTCAGGCCTCAGCATGTCTTTCAGACCTCAGCATCCCTTTCAGACCTCAGCATCCCTGTCGGACCTCAGAATCCCTTTCAGACCTCAGCATTCCTGTCAGACCTCAGCATCCCTGTCAGACCTCAGCATCCCTTTCAGACCTCAGCATCCCTTAGAGACCTCAGCATCCCTTCCAGACCTCAGCATCCCTTTCAGACCTCAGCATCCCTTTCAGACCTCAGCATCCCTTTCAGATCTCAGCATCCCTTTCAGACCTCAGCATGTCTTTCAGACCTCAGCATCCCTGTCAGACCTCAGCATGTCTTTCATACCTCAGCATCCCTTTCATACCTCAGCATCCCTGTCAGACCTCAGCATCCCTTTCAGACCTCAGCATCCCTTTCATACCTCAGCATCCATTTCAGACCTCAGCATCCCTTTCAGACCTCAAGATCCCTTTCAGACCTCAGCATCCCTTTCAGACCTCAGCATCCCTTTCAGACCTCAGGATCCTTTTCAGACCTCAGCATCCCTTTCAGACCTCAGCATCCCTTTCAGAACTCAGCATCCCTTTCAGACCTCAGCATCCCTTTCAGACCTCAGCATCCCTTTCAGACCTCAGCATACCTTTCAGACCTCAGCATCCCTTTCAGACCTCAGCATGTCTTTCAGACCTCAGCATGCCTTTCAGACCTCAGCATCCCTTCCAGACCTCAGCATGCCTTTCATACCTCAGCATGCCTTTCAGACCTCAGCATCCCTTCCAGACCTCAGCATGCCTTTCATACCTCAGCATCCCTTTCAGACCTCAGCATCCCGTTCAGACCTCAGCATCCCTTTCAGACCTCAGCATCCCTTTCAGACCTCAGCATGTCTTTCAGACCTCAGCATCCCTGTCAGACCACAGCATCCCTTTCAGACCTCAGCATCCCTTTCAGACCTCAGCATCCCTTAGAGAACTCAGCATCCCTGTCAGACCTCAGCATCCCTTTCAGACCTCAGCATCGCTTTCAGACCTCAGCATCCAAGTCAGACCTCAGCATCCCTTTTAGACCTCAGCATGTCTTTCAGACCGCAGCATCCCTGTCAGACCTCAGCATCCTTTTCTGACCTCAGCATCCCTGTCAGACCTCAGCATCCCTTTCAGACCTCAGCATCCCTGTCAGACCTCAGCATCCCTTTCAGACCTCAGCATGTCTTTCGGACCTCAGCATCCCTTTCAGACCTCAGCATCCCTTTCAGACCTCAGCATCCCTTTCAGACCTAAGCATCGCTTTCAGACCTCAGCATCCCTTTCAGACCTCAGCATCGCTTTCAGACCTCAGCATCCCTTTCAGACCTCAGCATGTCTTTCAGACCTCAGCATCCCTGTCAGACCTCAGCATCCCTGTCAGACCTCAGCATGCTTTTCAGACCTCAACATCCCTTTCAGACCTCAGCATCCCTTTCATACCTCAGCATCCCTTTCAGACCTCAGCATCCCTGTCAGACCTCAGCATCCCGTTCAGACCTCAGCATCCCTTTCAGACCTCAGCATCCCTTTCAGACCTCAGCATCCCTTCCAGACCTCAGCATCCCTTTCAGACCTCAGCATCCCTTTCAGGCCTCAGCATCCCTTTTAGACCTCAGGATCCCTTTTAGACCTCAGCATCCCTGTCAGACCTCAGCATCCCTTTCAGACCTCAGCATCCCTTAGAGACCTCAGCATCCCTTTCAGACCTCCGCATCCCTTTCAGACCTCAGCATCCCTTTCAGACCTCAGCATCCCTTTCAGACCTCAGCATGTCTTTCATACCTCAGCATCCCTGTCAGACCTCAGCATCCCTTTCAGACCTCAGCATCCCTTTCAGACCTCAAGATCCCTTTCAGACCTCAAGATCCCTTTCAGACCTCAGCATCCCTTTCAGACCTCAGCATCCCTTGCAGACCTCAGCATCCCTTTCAGACCACAGCATCCCTTTCATACGGCAGCATCCCTTTCAGACCTCAGCATCCCTATCAGACCTCAGCATCCCTTACAGACCTCAGCATTCCTTTCAGACCTCAGCATCCCTTTCAGACCTCAGCATCCCTTTCAGACCTCAGCATCCCTTTCAGACCTCAGCATCCCTGTCAGACCTCAGCATCGCTTTCAGGCCTCAGCATGTCTTTCAGACCTCAGCATCCCTTTCAGACCTCAGCATCCCTTTCAGGCCTCAGCATGTCTGTCAGACCTCAGCATGTCTTTCAGACCTCAGCATCCCTGTCAGACCTCAGCATCCCTTTCAGACCTCAGCATCCCTTCCAGACCTCAGCATCCCTTTCAGACCTCAGCATCCCTTTCAGACCTCAGCATGTCTTTCAGACCTCAGCATCCCTTTCAGACCGCAGCATCCCTTTCAGACCTCAGCATCCCTTTCAGACCTCAGCATCCCTTTCAGACCGCAGCATCCCTTTCAGACCTCAGCATCCCTGTCAGACCTCAGCATCCCTTTCAGGCCTCAGCATGTCTTTCAGACCTCAGCATGCCTTTCAGACCTCAGCATCCCTTCCAGACCTCAGCATGCCTTTCATACCTCAGCATCCCTTTCAGACCTCAGCATCCCGTTCAGACCTCAGCATCCCTTTCAGACCTCAGCATCCCTTTCAGACCTCAGCATGTCTTTCAGACCTCAGCATCCCTGTCAGACCACAGCATCCCTTTCAGACCTCAGCATCCCTTTCAGACCTCAGCATCCCTTAGAGAACTCAGCATCCCTGTCAGACCTCAGCATCCCTTTCAGACCTCAGCATCGCTTTCAGACCTCAGCATCCAAGTCAGACCTCAGCATCCCTTTTAGACCTCAGCATGTCTTTCAGACCTCAGCATCCCTGTCAGACCTCAGCATCCCTTTCTGACCTCAGCATCCCTGTCATACCTCAGCATCCCTTTCAGACCTCAGCATCCCTGTCAGACCTCAGCATCCCTTTCAGACCTCAGCATGTCTTTCGGACCTCAGCATCCCTTTCAGACCTCAGCATCCCTTTCAGACCTCAGCATCCCTTTCAGACCTAAGCATCGCTTTCAGACCTCAGCATCCCTTTCAGACCTCAGCATCGCTTTCAGACCTCAGCATCCCTTTCGGACCTCAGCATCCCTTTCAGACCTCAGCATGTCTTTCAGACCTCAGCATCCCTGTCAGACCTCAGCATCCCTGTCAGACCTCAGCATGCCTTTCAGACCTCAACATCCCTTTCAGACCTCAGCATCCCTTTCATACCTCAGCATCCCTTTCATACCTCAGCATCCCTTTCAGACCTCAGCATCCCGTTCAGACCTCAGCATCCCTTTCAGACCTCAGCATCCCTTTCAGACCTCAGCATCCCTTCCAGACCTCAGCATCCCTTTCAGACCTCAGCATCCCTTTCAGGCCTCAGCATCCCTTTTAGACCTCAGGATCCCTTTCAGACCTCAGCATCCCTGTCAGACCTCAGCATCCCTTTCAGACCTCAGCATCCCTTAGAGACCTCAGCATCCCTTCCAGACCTCAGCATCCCTTTCAGACCTCAGCATCCCTTTCAGACCTCAGCATGTCTTTCATACCTCAGCATCCCTGTCAGACCTCAGCATCCCTTTCAGACCTCAGCATCCCTTTCAGACCTCAAGATCCCTTTCAGACCTCAAGATCCCTTTCAGACCTCAGCATCCCTTTCAGACCTCAGCATCCCTTGCAGACCTCAGCATCCCTTTCAGACCTCAGCATCCCTTTCATACGGCAGCATCCCTTTCAGACCTCAGCATCCCTATCAGACCTCAGCATCCCTTACAGACCTCAGCATTCCTTTCAGACCTCAGCATCCCTTTCAGACCTCAGCATCCCTTTCAGACCTCAGCATCCCTTTCAGACCTCAGCATCCCTGTCAGACCTCAGCATCGCTTTCAGGCCTCAGCATGTCTTTCAGACCTCAGCATCCCTTTCAGACCTCAGCATCCCTTTCAGGCCTCAGCATGTCTGTCAGACCTCAGCATGTCTTTCAGACCTCAGCATCCCTGTCAGACCTCAGCATCCCTTTCAGACCTCAGCATCCCTTCTAGACCTCAGCATCCCTTTCAGACCTCAGCATCCCTTTCAGACCTCAGCATGTCTTTCAGACCTCAGCATGTCTTTCAGACCTCAGCATCCCTTTCAGACCGCAGCATCCCTTTCAGACCTCAGCATCCCTTTCAGACCTCAGCATCCCTTTCAGACCGCAGCATCCCTTTCAGACCTCAGCATCCCTTTCAGACCTCAGCATGTCTTTCAGACCTCAGCATGCCTTTCAGACCTCAGCATCCCTTCCAGACCTCAGCATGCCTTTCATACCTCAGCATCCCTTTCAGACCTCAGCATCCCGTTCAGACCTCAGCATCCCTTTCAGACCTCAGCATCCCTTTCAGACCTCAGCATGTCTTTCAGACCTCAGCATCCCTGTCAGACCACAGCATCCCTTTCAGACCTCAGCATCCCTTTCAGACCTCAGCATCCCTTAGAGAACTCAGCATCCCTGTCAGACCTCAGCATCCCTTTCAGACCTCAGCATCCCTGTCAGACCTCAGCATCCCTTTCAGACCTCAGCATCCCTTTCAGACCTCAGCATCCCTTTCAGACCTCAGCATGTCTTTCATACCTCAGCATCCCTGTCAGACCTCAGCATCCCTTTCAGACCTCAGCATCCCTGTCAGACCTCAAGATCCCTTTCAGACCTCAAGATCCCTTTCAGACCTCAGCATCCCTTTCAGACCTCAGCATTCCTTGCAGACCTCAGCATCCCTTTCAGACCTAAGCATCCCTTTCATATGGCAGCATCCCTTTCAGACCTCAGCATCCCTATCAGACCTCAGCATCCCTTACAGACCTCAGCATTCCTTTCAGACCTCAGCATCCCTTTCAGACCTCAGCATCCCTTTCAGACCTCAGCATCCCTTTCAGACCTCAGCATCCCTTTCAGACCTCAGCATCCCTGTCAGACCTCAGCATCGCTTTCAGGCCTCAGCATCCCTTTCAGACCTCAGCATCCCTTTCAGACCTCAGCATCCCTTTCAGGCCTCAGCATGTCTTTCAGACCTCAGCATCCCTGTCAGACCTCAGCATCCCTTTCAGACCTCAGCATCCCTTCCAGACCTCAGCATCCCTTTCAGACCTCAGCATGTCTTTCAGACCTCAGCATCCCTTTCAGACCTCAGCATCCCTTTCAGACCGCAGCATCCCTTTCAGACCTCAGCATCCCTTTCAGACCTCAGCATCCCTTTCAGACCGCAGCATCCCTTTCAGACCTCAGCATCCCTGTGAGACCTCAGCATCCCTTTCAGGCCTCAGCATGTCTTTCAGACCTCAGCATGCCTTTCAGACCTCAGCATCCCTTCCAGACCTCAGCATGCCTTTCATACCTCAGCATCCCTTTCAGACCTCAGCATCCCGTTCAGACCTCAGCATCCCTTTCAGACCTCAGCATCCCTTTCAGACCTCAGCATGTCTTTCAGACCTCAGCATCCCTGTCAGACCACAGCATCCCTTTCAGACCTCAGCATCCCTTTCAGACCTCAGCATCCCTTAGAGAACTCAGCATCCCTGTCAGACCTCAGCATCCCTGTCAGACCTCAGCATCCCTTTCAGACCTCAGCATCGCTTTCAGACCTCAGCATCCAAGTCAGACCTCAGCATCCCTTTTAGACCTCAGCATGTCTTTCAGACCTCAGCATCCCTGTCAGACCTCAGCATCCCTTTCTGACCTCAGCATCCCTGTCAGACCTCAGCATCCCTTTCAGACCTCACCATCCCTGTCAGACCTCAGCATCCCTTTCAGACCTCAGCATGTCTTTCGGACCTCAGCATCCCTTTCAGACCTCAGCATCCCTTTCAGACCTCAGCATCCCTTTCAGACCTAAGCATCGCTTTCAGACCTCAGCATCCCTTTCAGACCTCAGCATCGCTTTCAGACCTCAGCATCCCTTTCAGACCTCAGCATCCCTTTCAGACCTCAGCATGTCTTTCAGACCTCAGCATCCCTGTCAGACCTCAGCATCCCTGTCAGACCTCAGCATGCCTTTCAGACCTCAACATCCCTTTCAGACCTCAGCATCCCTTTCATACCTCAGCATCCCTTTCAGACCTCAGCATCCCTGTCAGACCTCAGCATCCCGTTCAGACCTCAGCATCCCTTTCAGACCTCAGCATCCCTTTCAGACCTCAGCATCCCTTCCAGACCTCAGCATCCCTTTCAGACCTCAGCATCCCTTTCAGGCCTCAGCATCCCTTTTAGACCTCAGGATCCCTTTCAGACCTCAGCATCCCTGTCAGACCTCAGCATCCCTTTCAGACCTCAGCATCCCTTAGAGACCTCAGCATCCCTTCCAGACCTCAGCATCCCTTTCAGACCTCAGCATCCCTTTCAGACCTCAGCATCCCTTTCAGACCTCAGCATGTCTTTCATACCTCAGCATCCCTGTCAGACCTCAGCATCCCTTTCAGACCTCAGCATCCCTTTCAGACCTCAGCATCCCTTTCAGACCTAAGCATCGCTTTCAGACCTCAGCATCCCTTTCAGACCTCAGCATCGCTTTCAGACCTCAGCATCCCTTTCAGACCTCAGCATCCCTTTCAGACCTCAGCATGTCTTTCAGACCTCAGCATCCCTGTCAGACCTCAGCATCCCTGTCAGACCTCAGCATCCCTGTCAGACCTCAGCATCCCTTTCAGACCTCAAGATCCCTTTCAGACCTCAGCATCCCTTTCAGACCTCAGCATCCCTTGCAGACCTCAGCATCCCTTTCAGACCTCAGCATCCCTTTCATACGGCAGCATCCCTTTCAGACCTCAGCATCCCTATCAGACCTCAGCATCCCTATCAGACCTCAGCATCCCTTACAGACCTCAGCATTCCTTTCAGACCTCAGCATCCCTTTCAGACCTCAGCATCCCTTTCAGACCTCAGCATCCCTTTCAGACCTCAGCATCCCTGTCAGACCTCAGCATCGCTTTCAGGCCTCAGCATGTCTTTCAGACCTCAGCATCCCTTTCAGACCTCAGCATCCCTTTCAGGCCTCAGCATGTCTGTCAGACCTCAGCAAGTCTTTCAGACCTCAGCATCCCTGTCAGACCTCAGCATCCCTTTCAGACCTCAGCATCCCTTCCAGACCTCAGCATCCCTTTCAGACCTCAGCATCCCTTTCAGACCTCAGCATGTCTTTCAGACCTCAGCATCCCTTTCAGACCGCAGCATCCCTTTCAGACCTCAGCATCCCTTTCAGACCTCAGCATCCCTTTCAGACCGCAGCATCCCTTTCAGACCTCAGCATCCCTGTCAGACCTCAGCATCCCTGTCAGACCTCAGCATCCCTTTCAGGCCTCAGCATGTCTTTCAGACCTCAGCATCCCTTTCAGACCTCAGCATCCCTTTCAGACCTCAGCATGTCTTTCAGACCTCAGCATGTCTTTCAGACCTCAGCATCCCTGTCAGACCTCAGCATCCCTTTCAGACCTCAGCATGTCTTTCAGACCTCAGCATGCCTTTCAGACCGCAGCATCCCTTTCCGACCTCAGCATCCCTTTCATACCTCAGCATCCCTTTCAGACCTCAGCATCCCTGTCAGACCTCAGCATCCCTTTCAGACCTCAGCATCCCTTTCAGACCTCAGCATCCCTTTCAGACCTCAGCATGCCTTTCAGACCTCAGCATCCCTTTCAGACCTCCGCACCCCTTCCAGACCTCAGCATCCCTATCAGACCTCAGCATCCCTTACAGACCTCAGCATCCCTTTCAGACCTCAGCATCCCTGTCAGACCTCAACATCCCTTTCAGGCCTCAGCATGTCTTTCAGACCTCAGCATCCCTTCCAGACCTCAGCATTCCTTTCAGGCCTCAGCATGTCTTTCAGACCTCAGCATCCCTTTCAGACCTCAGCATCCCTGTCAGACCTCAGCATCCCTTTCAGACCTCAGCATTCCTGTAAGACCTCAGCATCCCTTTCAGACCTCAGCATCCCTGTCAGACCTCAGCATCCCTTTCAGGCCTCAGCATGTCTTTCAGACCTCAGCATCCCTTTCAGACCTCAGCATCCCTTTCAGACCTCAGCATTCCTTTCAGGCCTCAGCATGTCTTTCAGACCTCAGCATCCCTTTCAGACCTCAGCATCCCTGTCGGACCTCAGCATCCCTTTCAGACCTCAGCATTCCTGTCAGACCTCAGCATCCCTGTCAGACCTCAGCATCCCTTTCAGACCTCAGCATCCCTTAGAGACCTCAGCATCCCTTCCAGACCTCAGCATCCCTTTCAGACCTCAGCATCCCTTCCAGACCTCAGCATCCCTTTCAGATCTCAGCATCCCTTTCAGACCTCAGCATGTCTTTCAGACCTCAGCATCCCTGTCAGACCTCAGCATGTCTTTCATACCTCAGCATCCCTTTCATACCTCAGCATCCCTGTCAGACCTCAGCATCCCTTTCAGACCTCAGCATCCCTTTCATACCTCAGCATCCATTTCAGACCTCAGCATCCCTTTCAGACCTCAAGATCCCTTTCAGACCTCAGCATCCCTTTCAGACCTCAGCATCCCTTTCAGACCTCAGGATCCTTTTCAGACCTCAGCATCCCTTTCAGACCTCAGCATCCCTTTCAGAACTCAGCATCCCTTTCAGACCTCAGCATCCCTTTCAGACCTCAGCATCCCTTTCAGACCTCAGCATACCTTTCAGACCTCAGCATCCCTTTCAGACCTCAGCATGTCTTTCAGACCTCAGCATGCCTTTCAGACCTCAGCATCCCTTCCAGACCTCAGCATGCCTTTCATACCTCAGCATGCCTTTCAGACCTCAGCATCCCTTCCAGACCTCAGCATGCCTTTCATACCTCAGCATCCCTTTCAGACCTCAGCATCCCGTTCAGACCTCAGCATCCCTTTCAGACCTCAGCATCCCTTTCAGACCTCAGCATGTCTTTCAGACCTCAGCATCCCTGTCAGACCACAGCATCCCTTTCAGACCTCAGCATCCCTTTCAGACCTCAGCATCCCTTAGAGAACTCAGCATCCCTGTCAGACCTCAGCATCCCTTTCAGACCTCAGCATCGCTTTCAGACCTCAGCATCCAAGTCAGACCTCAGCATCCCTTTTAGACCTCAGCATGTCTTTCAGACCTCAGCATCCCTGTCAGACCTCAGCATCCTTTTCTGACCTCAGCATCCCTGTCAGACCTCAGCATCCCTTTCAGACCTCAGCATCCCTGTCAGACCTCAGCATCCCTTTCAGACCTCAGCATGTCTTTCGGACCTCAGCATCCCTTTCAGACCTCAGCATCCCTTTCAGACCTCAGCATCCCTTTCAGACCTAAGCATCGCTTTCAGACCTCAGCATCCCTTTCAGACCTCAGCATCGCTTTCAGACCTCAGCATCCCTTTCAGACCTCAGCATGTCTTTCAGACCTCAGCATCCCTGTCAGACCTCAGCATCCCTGTCAGACCTCAGCATGCCTTTCAGACCTCAACATCCCTTTCAGACCTCAGCATCCCTTTCATACCTCAGCATCCCTTTCAGACCTCAGCATCCCTGTCAGACCTCAGCATCCCGTTCAGACCTCAGCATCCCTTTCAGACCTCAGCATCCCTTTCAGACCTCAGCATCCCTTCCAGACCTCAGCATCCCTTTCAGACCTCAGCATCCCTTTCAGGCCTCAGCATCCCTTTTAGACCTCAGGATCCCTTTTAGACCTCAGCATCCCTGTCAGACCTCAGCATCCCTTTCAGACCTCAGCATCCCTTAGAGACCTCAGCATCCCTTTCAGACCTCCGCATCCCTTTCAGACCTCAGCATCCCTTTCAGACCTCAGCATCCCTTTCAGACCTCAGCATGTCTTTCATACCTCAGCATCCCTGTCAGACCTCAGCATCCCTTTCAGACCTCAGCATCCCTTTCAGACCTCAAGATCCCTTTCAGACCTCAAGATCCCTTTCAGACCTCAGCATCCCTTTCAGACCTCAGCATCCCTTGCAGACCTCAGCATCCCTTTCAGACCACAGCATCCCTTTCATACGGCAGCATCCCTTTCAGACCTCAGCATCCCTATCAGACCTCAGCATCCCTTACAGACCTCAGCATTCCTTTCAGACCTCAGCATCCCTTTCAGACCTCAGCATCCCTTTCAGACCTCAGCATCCCTTTCAGACCTCAGCATCCCTGTCAGACCTCAGCATCGCTTTCAGGCCTCAGCATGTCTTTCAGACCTCAGCATCCCTTTCAGACCTCAGCATCCCTTTCAGGCCTCAGCATGTCTGTCAGACCTCAGCATGTCTTTCAGACCTCAGCATCCCTGTCAGACCTCAGCATCCCTTTCAGACCTCAGCATCCCTTCCAGACCTCAGCATCCCTTTCAGACCTCAGCATCCCTTTCAGACCTCAGCATGTCTTTCAGACCTCAGCATCCCTTTCAGACCGCAGCATCCCTTTCAGACCTCAGCATCCCTTTCAGACCTCAGCATCCCTTTCAGACCGCAGCATCCCTTTCAGACCTCAGCATCCCTGTCAGACCTCAGCATCCCTTTCAGGCCTCAGCATGTCTTTCAGACCTCAGCATGCCTTTCAGACCTCAGCATCCCTTCCAGACCTCAGCATGCCTTTCATACCTCAGCATCCCTTTCAGACCTCAGCATCCCGTTCAGACCTCAGCATCCCTTTCAGACCTCAGCATCCCTTTCAGACCTCAGCATGTCTTTCAGACCTCAGCATCCCTGTCAGACCACAGCATCCCTTTCAGACCTCAGCATCCCTTTCAGACCTCAGCATCCCTTAGAGAACTCAGCATCCCTGTCAGACCTCAGCATCCCTTTCAGACCTCAGCATCGCTTTCAGACCTCAGCATCCAAGTCAGACCTCAGCATCCCTTTTAGACCTCAGCATGTCTTTCAGACCTCAGCATCCCTGTCAGACCTCAGCATCCCTTTCTGACCTCAGCATCCCTGTCATACCTCAGCATCCCTTTCAGACCTCAGCATCCCTGTCAGACCTCAGCATCCCTTTCAGACCTCAGCATGTCTTTCGGACCTCAGCATCCCTTTCAGACCTCAGCATCCCTTTCAGACCTCAGCATCCCTTTCAGACCTAAGCATCGCTTTCAGACCTCAGCATCCCTTTCAGACCTCAGCATCGCTTTCAGACCTCAGCATCCCTTTCGGACCTCAGCATCCCTTTCAGACCTCAGCATGTCTTTCAGACCTCAGCATCCCTGTCAGACCTCAGCATCCCTGTCAGACCTCAGCATGCCTTTCAGACCTCAACATCCCTTTCAGACCTCAGCATCCCTTTCATACCTCAGCATCCCTTTCATACCTCAGCATCCCTTTCAGACCTCAGCATCCCGTTCAGACCTCAGCATCCCTTTCAGACCTCAGCATCCCTTTCAGACCTCAGCATCCCTTCCAGACCTCAGCATCCCTTTCAGACCTCAGCATCCCTTTCAGGCCTCAGCATCCCTTTTAGACCTCAGGATCCCTTTCAGACCTCAGCATCCCTGTCAGACCTCAGCATCCCTTTCAGACCTCAGCATCCCTTAGAGACCTCAGCATCCCTTCCAGACCTCAGCATCCCTTTCAGACCTCAGCATCCCTTTCAGACCTCAGCATGTCTTTCATACCTCAGCATCCCTGTCAGACCTCAGCATCCCTTTCAGACCTCAGCATCCCTTTCAGACCTCAAGATCCCTTTCAGACCTCAAGATCCCTTTCAGACCTCAGCATCCCTTTCAGACCTCAGCATCCCTTGCAGACCTCAGCATCCCTTTCAGACCTCAGCATCCCTTTCATACGGCAGCATCCCTTTCAGACCTCAGCATCCCTATCAGACCTCAGCATCCCTTACAGACCTCAGCATTCCTTTCAGACCTCAGCATCCCTTTCAGACCTCAGCATCCCTTTCAGACCTCAGCATCCCTTTCAGACCTCAGCATCCCTGTCAGACCTCAGCATCGCTTTCAGGCCTCAGCATGTCTTTCAGACCTCAGCATCCCTTTCAGACCTCAGCATCCCTTTCAGGCCTCAGCATGTCTGTCAGACCTCAGCATGTCTTTCAGACCTCAGCATCCCTGTCAGACCTCAGCATCCCTTTCAGACCTCAGCATCCCTTCTAGACCTCAGCATCCCTTTCAGACCTCAGCATCCCTTTCAGACCTCAGCATGTCTTTCAGACCTCAGCATCCCTTTCAGACCGCAGCATCCCTTTCAGACCTCAGCATCCCTTTCAGACCTCAGCATCCCTTTCAGACCGCAGCATCCCTTTCAGACCTCAGCATCCCTTTCAGACCTCAGCATGTCTTTCAGACCTCAGCATGCCTTTCAGACCTCAGCATCCCTTCCAGACCTCAGCATGCCTTTCATACCTCAGCATCCCTTTCAGACCTCAGCATCCCGTTCAGACCTCAGCATCCCTTTCAGACCTCAGCATCCCTTTCAGACCTCAGCATGTCTTTCAGACCTCAGCATCCCTGTCAGACCACAGCATCCCTTTCAGACCTCAGCATCCCTTTCAGACCTCAGCATCCCTTAGAGAACTCAGCATCCCTGTCAGACCACAGCATCCCTTTCAGACCTCAGCATCCCTGTCAGACCTCAGCATCCCTTTCAGACCTCAGCATCCCTTTCAGACCTCAGCATCCCTTTCAGACCTCAGCATGTCTTTCATACCTCAGCATCCCTGTCAGACCTCAGCATCCCTTTCAGACCTCAGCATCCCTGTCAGACCTCAAGATCCCTTTCAGACCTCAAGATCCCTTTCAGACCTCAGCATCCCTTTCAGACCTCAGCATCCCTTAGAGAACTCAGCATCCCTGTCAGACCTCAGCATCCCTTTCAGACCTCAGCATCCCTGTCAGACCTCAGCATCCCTTTCAGACCTCAGCATCCCTTTCAGACCTCAGCATCCCTTTCAGACCTCAGCATGTCTTTCATACCTCAGCATCCCTGTCAGACCTCAGCATCCCTTTCAGACCTCAGCATCCCTGTCAGACCTCAAGATCCCTTTCAGACCTCAAGATTCCTTTCAGACCTCAGCATCCCTTTCAGACCTCAGCATTCCTTGCAGACCTCAGCATCCCTTTCAGACCTAAGCATCCCTTTCATACGGCAGCATCCCTTTCAGACCTCAGCATCCCTATCAGACCTCAGCATCCCTTACAGACCTCAGCATTCCTTTCAGACCTCAGCATCCCTTTCAGACCTCAGCATCCCTTTCAGACCTCAGCATCCCTTTCAGACCTCAGCATCCCTGTCAGACCTCAGCATCGCTTTCAGGCCTCAGCATGTCTTTCAGACCTCAGCATCCCTTTCAGACCTCAGCATCCCTTTCAGGCCTCAGCATGTCTGTCAGACCTCAGCATGTCTTTCAGACCTCAGCATCCCTGTCAGACCTCAGCATCCCTTTCAGACCTCAGCATCCCTTCCAGACCTCAGCATCCCTTTCAGACCTCAGCATCCCTTTCAGACCTCAGCATGTCTTTCAGACCTCAGCATCCCTTTCAGACCGCAGCATCCCTTTCAGACCTCAGCATCCCTTTCAGACCTCAGCATCCCTTTCAGACCGCAGCATCCCTTTCAGACCTCAGCATCCCTGTGAGACCTCAGCATCCCTTTCAGGCCTCAGCATGTCTTTCAGACCTCAGCATGCCTTTCAGACCTCAGCATCCCTTCCAGACCTCAGCATGCCTTTCATACCTCAGCATCCCTTTCAGACCTCAGCATCCCGTTCAGACCTCAGCATCCCTTTCAGACCTCAGCATCCCTTTCAGACCTCAGCATGTCTTTCAGACCTCAGCATCCCTGTCAGACCACAGCATCCCTTTCAGACCTCAGCATCCCTTTCAGACCTCAGCATCCCTTAGAGAACTCAGCATCCCTGTCAGACCTCAGCATCCCTGTCAGACCTCAGCATCCCTTTCAGACCTCAGCATCGCTTTCAGACCTCAGCATCCAAGTCAGACCTCAGCATCCCTTTTAGACCTCAGCATGTCTTTCAGACCTCAGCATCCCTGTCAGACCTCAGCATCCCTTTCTGACCTCAGCATCCCTGTCAGACCTCAGCATCCCTTTCAGACCTCACCATCCCTGTCAGACCTCAGCATCCCTTTCAGACCTCAGCATGTCTTTCGGACCTCAGCATCCCTTTCAGACCTCAGCATCCCTTTCAGACCTCAGCATCCCTTTCAGACCTAAGCATCGCTTTCAGACCTCAGCATCCCTTTCAGACCTCAGCATGTCTTTCAGACCTCAGCATCCCTTTCAGACCTCAGCATCCCTTTCAGACCTCAGCATGTCTTTCAGACCTCAGCATCCCTGTCAGACCTCAGCATCCCTGTCAGACCTCAGCATGCCTTTCAGACCTCAACATCCCTTTCAGACCTCAGCATCCCTTTCATACCTCAGCATCCCTTTCAGACCTCAGCATCCCTGTCAGACCTCAGCATCCCGTTCAGACCTCAGCATCCCTTTCAGACCTCAGCATCCCTTTCAGACCTCAGCATCCCTTCCAGACCTCAGCATCCCTTTCAGACCTCAGCATCCCTTTCAGGCCTCAGCATCCCTTTTAGACCTCAGGATCCCTTTCAGACCTCAGCATCCCTGTCAGACCTCAGCATCCCTTTCAGACCTCAGCATCCCTTAGAGACCTCAGCATCCCTTCCAGACCTCAGCATCCCTTTCAGACCTCAGCATCCCTTTCAGACCTCAGCATCCCTTTCAGACCTCAGCATGTCTTTCATACCTCAGCATCCCTGTCAGACCTCAGCATCCCTTTCAGACCTCAGCATCCCTTTCAGACCTCAGCATCCCTTTCAGACCTAAGCATCGCTTTCAGACCTCAGCATCCCTTTCAGACCTCAGCATCGCTTTCAGACCTCAGCATCCCTTTCAGACCTCAGCATCCCTTTCAGACCTCAGCATGTCTTTCAGACCTCAGCATCCCTGTCAGACCTCAGCATCCCTGTCAGACCTCAGCATCCCTGTCAGACCTCAGCATCCCTTTCAGACCTCAGCATCCCTTTCAGACCTCAAGATCCCTTTCAGACCTCAGCATCCCTTTCAGACCTCAGCATCCCTTGCAGACCTCAGCATCACTTTCAGACCTCAGCATCCCTTTCATACGGCAGCATCCCTTTCAGACCTCAGCATCCCTATCAGACCTCAGCATCCCTATCAGACCTCAGCATCCCTTACAGACCTCAGCATTCCTTTCAGACCTCAGCATCCCTTTCAGACCTCAGCATCCCTTTCAGACCTCAGCATCCCTTTCAGACCTCAGCATCCCTGTCAGACCTCAGCATCGCTTTCAGGCCTCAGCATGTCTTTCAGACCTCAGCATCCCTTTCAGACCTCAGCATCCCTTTCAGGCCTCAGCATGTCTGTCAGACCTCAGCAAGTCTTTCAGACCTCAGCATCCCTGTCAGACCTCAGCATCCCTTTCAGACCTCAGCATCCCTTCCAGACCTCAGCATCCCTTTCAGACCTCAGCATCCCTTTCAGACCTCAGCATGTCTTTCAGACCTCAGCATCCCTTTCAGACCGCAGCATCCCTTTCAGACCTCAGCATCCCTTTCAGACCTCAGCATCCCTTTCAGACCGCAGCATCCCTTTCAGACCTCAGCATCCCTGTCAGACCTCAGCATCCCTGTCAGACCTCAGCATCCCTTTCAGGCCTCAGCATGTCTTTCAGACCTCAGCATCCCTTTCAGACCTCAGCATCCCTTTCAGACCTCAGCATGTCTTTCAGACCTCAGCATGTGTTTCAGACCTCAGCATCCCTGTCAGACCTCAGCATCCCTTTCAGACCTCAGCATCCCTTTCAGACGTCAGCATCCCTTTCAGACCTCAGCATCCCTTTCAGACCTCAGCATGTCTTTCAGACCTCAGCATCCCTTTCAGACCTCAGCATCCCTTTCAGACCTCAGCATCCCTTTCAGACCTCAGCATCCCTTTCAGACCGCAGCATGCCTTTCAGACCTCAGCATCCCTTCCAGACCTCAGCATGCCTTTCATACCTCAGCATCCCTTTCAGACCTCAGCATCCCTTTCAGACCTCAGCATGTCTTTCAGAGCTCAGCATTCCTTTCAAATCTCAGCATCCCTTTCAGATCTCAGCATCCCTTTCAGACCTCAGCATGTCTTTCAGACCTCAGCATCCCTGTCAGACCTCAGCATGTCTTTCATACCTCAGCATCCCTTTCATACCTCAGCATCCCTGTCAGACCTCAGCATCCCTTTCAGACCTCAGCATCCCTTTCATACCTCAGCATCCATTTCAGACCTCAGCATCCCTTTCAGACCTCAAGATCCCTTTCAGACCTCAGCATCCCTTTCAGACCTCAGCATCCCTTGCAGACCTCAGGATCCTTTTCAGACCTCAGCATCCCTTTCAGACCTCAGCATCCCTTTCAGACCTCAGCATCCCTTTCAGACCTCAGCATCCCTTTCAGACCTCAGCATCCCTTTCAGACCTCAGCATCCCTTTCAGACCACAGCATGCCTTTCAGACCTCAGCATCCCTTCCAGACCTCAGCATGCCTTTCAGACCTCAGCATCCCTTTCAGACCTCAGCATCCCTTTCAGACCTCAGCATTCCTTTCAGACCTCAGCATGTCTTTCAGACCTCAGCAACCCTGTCAGACCTCAGCATCCCTTTCAGACCTCAGCATCCCTTTCAGACCTCAGCATCCCTTAGAGTCCTCAGCATCCCATTCAGACCTCAGCATCCCTTAGAGACCTCAGCATCCCTGTCAGACCTCAGCATCCCTTTTAGACCTCAGCATGTCTTTCAGACCTCAGCATCCCTGTCAGACCTCAGCATCCCTTTCAGACCTCAGCATGTCTTTCAGACCTCAGCATGCCTTTCAGACCTCAGCATCCCTTCCAGACCTCAGCATGCCATTCTTACCTCAGCATCCCTTTCAGACCTCAGCATCCCTTTCAGACCTCAGCATCCCTTTCAGACCTCAGCATCCCTTTCAGACCTCAGCATGTCTTTCAGACCTCAGCATCCCTGTCAGACCACAGCATCCCTTTCAGACCTCAGCATCCCTTTCAGACCTCAGCATCCCTTAGAGACCTCAGCATCCCTGTCAGACCTCAGCATCCCTTTCAGACCTCAGCATCGCTTTCAGACCTCAGCATCCAAGTCAGACCTCAGCATCCCTTTTAGACCTCAGCATGTCTTTCAGACCTCAGCATCCCTGTCAGACCTCAGCATCCCTTTCAGACCTCAGCATCCCTGTCAGACCTCAGCATCCCTTTCAGACCTCAGCATCCCTGTCAGACCTCAGCATCCCTTTCAGACCTCAGCATGTCTTTCGGACCTCAGCATCCCTTTCAGACCTCAGCATCCCTGTCAGACCTCAGCATCCCTTTCAGACCTCAGCATCCCTGTCAGACCTCAGCATCCCTTTCAGACCTCAGTATCCCTGTCAGACCTCAGCATCCCTTTCAGACCTCAGCATCGCTTTCAGACCTCAGCATCCAAGTCAGACCTCAGCATCGCTTTCAGACCTCAGCATCCCTTTCAGACCTCAGCATCCCTTTCAGACCTCAGCATGTCTTTCAGACCTCAGCATCCCTGTCAGACCTCAGCATCCCTGTCAGACCTCATCATGCCTTTCAGACCTCAACATCCCTTTCAGACCTCAGCATCCCTTTCATACCTCAGCATCCCTTTCAGACCTCAGCATCCCTGTCAGACCTCAGCATCCCTTTCAGACCTCAGCATCCCTTTCAGACCTCAGCATCCCTTTCAGACCTCAGCATCCCTTTCAGACCTCAGCATCCCTCCCAGACCTCAGCATCCCTTTCAGACCTCAGCATCCCTTTCAGGCCTCAGCATCCCTTTCAGACCTCAGGATCCCTTTCAGACCTCAGCATCCCTGTCAGACCTCAGCATCCCTTTCAGACCTCAGCATCCCTTAGAGACCTCAGCATCCCTTCCAGACCTCAGCATCCCTTTCAGACCTCAGCATCCCTTTCAGACCTCAGCATCCCTTTCAGACCTCAGCATGTCTTTCATACCTCAGCATCCCTGTCAGACCTCAGCATCCCTTTCAGACCTCAGCATCCCTTTCAGACCTCAAGATCCCTTTCAGACCTCAAGATCCCTTTCAGACCTCAGCATCCCTTTCAGACCTCAGCATCCCTTGCAGACCTCAGCATCCCTTTCAGACCTCGGCATCCCTTTCATACGGCAGCATCCCTTTCAGACCTCAGCATTCCTATCAGACCTCAGCATCCCTTACAGACCTCAGCATTCCTTTCAGACCTCAGCATCCCTTTCAGACCTCAGCATCCCTTTCAGACCTCAGCATCCCTGTCAGACCTCAGCATCGCTTTCAGGCCTCAGCATGTCTTTCAGACCTCAGCATCCCTTTCAGACCTCAGCATCCCTTTGTGGCCTCAGCATGTCTGTCAGACCTCAGCATGTCTTTCAGACCTCAGCATCCCTGTCAGACCTCAGCATCCCTTTCAGACCTCAGCATCCCTTCCAGACCTCAGCATCCCTTTCAGACCTCAGCATCCCTTTCAGACCTCAGCATGTCTTTCAGACCTCAGCATCCCTTTCAGACCGCAGCATCCCTTTTAGACCTCAGCATCCCTTTCAGACCTCAGCATCCCTTTCAGACCGCAGCATCCCTTTCAGACCTCAGCATCCCTGTCAGACCTCAGCATCCCTTTCAGGCCTCAGCATGTCTTTCAGACCTCAGCATCCCTTTCAGACCTCAGCATCCCTTTCAGACCTCAGCATCCCTGTCAGACCTCAGCATCCCTTTCAGGCCTCAGCATGTCTTTCAGGCCTCAGCATCCCTTTCAGACCTCAGCATCCCTTTCAGACCTCAGCATGTCTTTCAGACCTCAGCATGTCTTTCAGACCTCAGCATCCCTGTCAGACCTCAGCATCCCTTTCAGACCTCAGCATCCCTTTCAGACCTCAGCATGTCTTTCAGACCTCAGCATCCCTTTCAGACCTCAGCATCCCTTTCAGACCTCAGCATCCCTTTCAGACCTCAGCATCCCTTTCAGACCTCAGCATCCCTTTCAGACCGTAGCATGCCTTTCAGACCTCAGCATCCCTTCCAGACCTCAGCATGCCTTTCATACCTCAGCATCCCTTTCAGACCTCAGCATCCCTTTCAGACCTCAGCATGTCTTTCAGAGCTCAGCATTCCTTTCAGATCTCAGCATCCCTTTCAGGCCTCAGCATCCCTTTCAGACCTCAGCATCCCTTTCAGACCTCAGCATCCCTTAGAGACCTCAGCATCCCTGTCAGACCTCAGCATCCCTGTCAGACCTCAGCATCCCTTTCAGACCTCAGCATCCCTTTCAGACCTCAGCATCCTTTTCAGACCTCAGCATCCCTTTCATACCTCAGCATCCCTTTCATACCTCAGCATCCCTGTCAGACCTCAGCATGCCTTTCAGGCCTCAGCATCCCTTTCAGACCTCAGCATCCCTTTCAGACCGCAGAATGCCTTTCAGACCTCAGCATGCCTTTCAGACCTCAGCATCCCTTTCAGACCTCAGCATCCCTTCCAGACCTCAGCATGCCTTTCATACCTCAGCATCCCTTTCAGACCTCAGCATCCTTTCAGACCTCAGCATCCCTTTCAGACCTCAGCATGCCTTTCATACCTCAGCATCCCTTTCAGACCTCAGCATCCCTTTCAGACCTCAGCATCCCTTTCAGACCTCAGCATCCCTTCCAGACCTCAGCATCCCTTTCAGGCCTCAGCATGTCTTTCAGACCTCAGCATCCCTTTCAGACCTCAGCATGCCTTTCAGACCTCAGCATCCCTGTCAGACCTCAGCATCCCTTTCAGACCTCAGCATCCCTTTCAGACCGCAGCATCCCTTTCAGACCTCAGCATTCCTTTCAGACCTCAGCATCCCTGTCAGACCTCAGCATCCCTGTCAGACCTCAGCATCCCTTTCAGGCCTCAGCATGTCTTTCAGACCTCAGCATCCCTTTCAGACCTCAGCATCCCTTTCAGACCTCAGCATCCCTGTCAGACCTCAGCATCCCTTTCAGGCCTCAGCATGTCTTTCAGACCTCAGCATCCCTTTCAGATCTCAGCATCCCTTTCAGACCTCAGCATCCCTTTCAGACCTCAGCATCCCTTTCAGATCTCAGCATCCCTTTCAGACCTCAGCATCCCTTTCAGACCTAAGCATCGCTTTCAGACCTCAGCATCCCTTCCAGACCTCAGCGTCGCTTTCAGACCTCAGCATCCCTTTCAGATCTCAGCATCCCTTTCAGACCTCAGCATGTCTTTCAGACCTCAGCATCCCTGTCAGACCTCAGCATCCCTGTCAGACCTCAGCATGCCTTTCAGACCTCAACATCCCTTTCAGACCTCAGCATCCCTTTCATACCTCAGCATCCCTTTCAGACCTCAGCATCCCTGTCAGACCTCAGCATCCCGTTCAGACCTCAGCATCCCTTTCAGACCTCAGCATCCCTTTCAGACCTCAGCATCCCTTCCAGACCTCAGCATCCCTTTCAGACCTCAGCATCCCTTTCAGGCCTCAGCATCCCTTTTAGACCTCAGGATCCCTTTCAGACCTCAGCATCCCTGTCAGACCTCAGCATCCCTTTCAGACCTCAGCATCCCTTAGAGACCTCAGCATCCCTTCCAGACCTCAGCATCCCTTTCAGACCTCAGCATCCCTTTCAGACCTCAGCATCCCTTTCAGACCTCAGCATGTCTTTCATACCTCAGCATCCCTGTCAGACCTCAGCATCCCTTTCAGACCTCAGCATCCCTTTCAGACCCCAAGATCCCTTTCAGACCTCAAGATCCCTTTCAGACCTCAGCATCCCTTTCAGACCTCAGCATCCCTTGCAGACCTCAGCATCCCTTTCAGACCTCAGCATCCCTTTCATACGGCAGCATCCCTTTCAGACCTCAGCATCCCTATCAGACCTCAGCATCCCTTACAGACCTCAGCATTCCTTTCAGACCTCAGCATCCCTTTCAGACCTCAGCATCCCTTTCAGACCTCAGCATCCCTTTCAGACCTCAGCATCCCTGTCAGACCTCAGCATCGCTTTCAGGCCTCAGCATGTCTTTCAGACCTCAGCATCCCTTTCAGACCTCAGCATCCCTTTCAGGCCTCAGCATGTCTGTCAGACCTCAGCATGTCTTTCAGACCTCAGCATCCCTGTCAGACCTCAGCATCCCTTCCAGACCTCAGCATCCCTTCCAGACCTCAGCATCCCTTTCAGACCTCAGCATCCCTTTCAGACCTCAGCATGTCTTTCAGACCTCAGCATCCCTTTCAGACCGCAGCATCCCTTTCAGACCTCAGCATCCCTTTCAGACCTCAGCATCCCTTTCAGACCGCAGCATCCCTTTCAGACCTCAGCATCCCTGTCAGACCTCAGCATCCCTGTCAGACCTCAGCATCCCTGTCAGACCTCAGCATCCCTTTCAGGCCTCAGCATGTCTTTCAGACCTCAGCATCCCTTTCAGACCTCAGCATCCCTTTCAGACCTCAGCATGTCTTTCAGACCTCAGCATGTCTTTCAGACCTCAGCATCCCTGTCAGACCTCAGCATCCCTTTCAGACCTCAGCATCCCTTTCAGACCTCAGCATCCCTTTCAGACCTCAGCATGTCTTTCAGACCTCAGCATCCCTTTCAGACCTCAGCATCCCTTTCAGACCTCAGCATCCCTTTCAGACCTCAGCATCCCTTTCAGACCTCAGCATCCCTTTCAGACCGCAGCATGCCTTTCAGACCTCAGCATCCCTTCCAGACCTCAGCATGCCTTTCATACCTCAGCATCCCTTTCAGACCTCAGCATCCCTTTCAGACCTCAGCATGTCTTTCAGAGCTCAGCATTCCTTTCAGATCTCAGCATCCCTTTCAGATCTCAGCATCCCTTTCAGACCTCAGCATGTCTTTCAGACCTCAGCATCCCTGTCAGACCTCAGCATGTCTTTCATACCTCAGCATCCCTTTCATACCTCAGCATCCCTGTCAGACCTCAGCATCCCTTTCAGACCTCAGCATCCCTTTCATACCTCAGCATCCATTTCAGACCTCAGCATCCCTTTCAGACCTCAAGATCCCTTTCAGACCTCAGCATCCCTTTCAGACCTCAGCATCCCTTTGAGACCTCAGGATCCTTTTCAGACCTCAGCATCCCTTTCAGACCTCAGCATCCCTTTCAGACCTCAGCATCCCTTTCAGACCTCAGCATCCCTTTCAGACCTCAGCATCCCTTTCAGACCTCAGCATACCTTTCAGACCTCAGCATCCCTTTCAGACCACAGCATGCCTTTCAGACCTCAGCATCCCTTCCAGACCTCAGCATGTCTTTCAGACCTCAGCATCCCTTTCAGACCACAGCATCCCTTTCAGACCTCAGCATTCCTTTCAGACCTCAGCATGTCTTTCAGACCTCAGCAACCCTGTCAGACCTCAGCATCCCTTTCAGACCTCAGCATCCCTTTCAGACCTCAGCATCCCTTAGAGTCCTCAGCATCCCATTCAGACCTCAGCATCCCTTAGAGACCTCAGCATCCCTGTCAGACCTCAGCATCCCTTTTAGACCTCAGCATGTCTTTCAGACCTCAGCATCCCTGTCAGACCTCAGCATCCCTTTCAGACCTCAGCATGTCTTTCAGACCTCAGCATGCCTTTCAGACCTCAGCATCCCTTCCAGACCTCAGCATGCCATTCATACCTCAGCATCCCTTTCAGACCTCAGCATCCCTTTCAGACCTCAGCATCCCTTTCAGACCTCAGCATGTCTTTCAGACCTCAGCATCCCTGTCAGACCACAGCATCCCTTTCAGACCTCAGCCTCCCTTTCAGACCTCAGCATCCCTTAGAGACCTCAGCATCCCTGTCAGACCTCAGCATCCCTTTCAGACCTCAGCATCGCTTTCAGACCTCAGCATCCAAGTCAGACCTCAGCATCCCTTTTAGACCTCAGCATGTCTTTCAGACCTCAGCATCCCTGTCAGACCTCAGCATCCCTTTCAGACCTCAGCATCCCTGTCAGACCTCAGCATCCCTTTCAGACCTCAGCATCCCTGTCAGACCTCAGCATCCCTGTCAGACCTCAGCATGTCTTTCGGACCTCAGCATCCCTTTCAGACCTCAGCATCCCTTTCAGACCTCAGCATCCCTTTCAGACCTAAGCATCGCTTTCAGACCTCAGCATCCCTTTCAGACCTCAGCATCGCTTTCAGACCTCAGCATCCCTTTCAGACCTCAGCATCCCTTTCAGACCTCAGCATGTCTTTCAGACCTCAGCATCCCTGTCAGACCTCAGCATCCCTGTCAGACCTCATCATGCCTTTCAGACCTCAACATCCCTTTCAGACCTCAGCATCCCTTTCATACCTCAGCATCCCTTTCAGACCTCAGCATCCCTGTCAGACCTCAGCATCCCTTTCAGACCTCAGCATCCCTTTCAGACCTCAGCATCCCTTTCAGACCTCAGCATCCCTTTCAGACCTCAGCATCCCTTTCAGACCTCAGCATCCCTTTCAGACCTCAGCATCCCTTTCAGGCCTCAGCATCCCTTTCAGACCTCAGGATCCCTTTCAGACCTCAGCATCCCTGTCAGACCTCAGCATCCCTGTCAGACCTCAGCATCCCTTAGAGACCTCAGCATCCCTTCCAGACCTCAGCATCCCTTTCAGACCTCAGCATCCCTTTCAGACCTCAGCATCCCTTTCAGACCTCAGCATGTCTATCATACCTCAGCATCCCTGTCAGACCTCAGCATCCCTTTCAGACCTCAGCATCCCTTTCAGACCTCAAGATCCCTTTCAGACCTCAAGATCCCTTTCAGACCTCAGCATCCCTTTCAGACCTCAGCATCCCTTGCAGACCTCAGCATCCCTTTCAGACCTCAGCATCCCTTTCATACGGCAGCATCCCTTTCAGACCTCAGCATTCCTATCAGACCTCAGCATCCCTTACAGACCTCAGCATTCCTTTCAGACCTCAGCATCCCTTTCAGACCTCAGCATCCCTTTCAGACCTCAGCATCCCTGTCAGACCTCAGCATCGCTTTCAGGCCTCAGCATGTCTTTCAGACCTCAGCATCCCTTTCAGACCTCAGCATCCCTTTCAGGCCTCAGCATGTCTGTCAGACCTCAGCATGTCTTTCAGACCTCAGCATCCCTGTCAGACCTCAGCATCCCTTTCAGACCTCAGCAACCATTCCAGACCTCAGCATCCCTTTCAGACCTCAGCATCCCTTTCAGACCTCAGCATGTCTTTCAGACCTCAGCATCCCTTTCAGACCGCAGCATCCCTTTCAGACCTCAGCATCCCTTTCAGACCTCAGCATCCCTTTCAGACCGCAGCATCCCTTTCAGACCTCAGCATCCCTGTCAGACCTCAGCATCCCTTTCAGGCCTCAGCATGTCTTTCAGACCTCAGCATCCCTTTCAGACCTCAGCATCCCTTTCAGACCTCAGCATCCCTGTCAGACCTCAGCATCCCTTTCAGGCCTCAGCATGTCTTTCAGACCTGAGCATCCCTTTCAGACCTCAGCATCCCTTTCAGACCTCAGCATGTCTTTCAGACCTCAGCATCCCTGTCAGACCTCAGCATCCCTTTCAGACCTCAGCATCCCTTTCAGACCTCAGCATGTCTTTCAGACCTCAGCATCCCTTTCAGACCTCAGCATCCCTTTCAGACCTCAGCATCCCTTTCAGACCTCAGCATCCCTTTCAGACCTCAGCATCCCTTTCAGACTGCAGCATGCCTTTCAGACCTCAGCATCCCTTCCAGACCTCAGCATGCCTTTCATACCTCAGCATCCCTTTCAGACCTCAGCATCCCTTTCAGACCTCAGCATGTCTTTCAGAGCTCAGCATTCCTTTCAGATCTCAGCATCCCTTTCAGACCTCAGCATCCCTTTCAGACCTCAGCATCCCTTTCAGACCTCAGCATCCCTTAGAGACCTCAGCATCCCTGTCAGACCTCAGCATCCCTGTCAGACCTCAGCATCCCTTTCAGACCTCAGCATCCTTTTCAGACCTCAGCATGCCTTTCAGACCTCAGCATCCCTTTCATACCTCAGCATCCCTGTCAGACCTCAGCATGCCTTTCAGGCCTCAGCATCCCTTTCAGACCTCAGCATCCCTTTCAGACCGCAGAATGCCTTTCAGACCTCAGCATGCCTTTCAGACCTCAGCATCCCTTTCAGACCTCAGCATCCCTTCCAGACCTCAGCATGCCTTTCATACCTCAGCATCCCTTTCAGACCTCAGCATCCTTTCAGACCTCAGCATCCCTTTCAGACCTCAGCATGCCTTTCATACCTCAGCATCCCTTTCAGACCTCAGCATCCCTTTCAGACCTCAGCATCCCTTTCAGACCTCAGCATCCCTTAGAGACCTCAGCATCCCTTCCAGACCTCAGCATCCCTTTCAGGCCTCAGCATGTCTTTCAGACCTCAGCAACCCTTTCAGACCTCAGCATGCCTTTCAGACCTCAGCATCCCTGTCAGACCTCAGCATCCCTTTCAGACCTCAGCATCCCTTTCAGACCGCAGCATCCCTTTCAGACCTCAGCATTCCTTTCAGACCTCAGCATCCCTTTCGGACCGCAGCATCCCTTTCAGACCTCAGCATCCCTGTCAGACCTCAGCATCCCTTTCAGGCCTCAGCATGTCTTTCAGACCTCAGCATCCCTTTCAGACCTCAGCATCCCTTTCAGACCTCAGCATCCCTGTCAGACCTCAGCATCCCTTTCAGGCCTCAGCATGTCTTTCAGACCTCAGCATCCCTTTCAGACCTCAGCATCCCTTTCAGGCCTCAGCATGTCTTTCAGACCTCAGCATGTCTTTCAGACCTCAGCATCCCTGTCAGACCTCAGCATCCCTTTCAGACCTCAGCATGTCTTTCACACGTCAGCATCCCTTTCAGACCTCAGCATGTCTTTCAGACCTCAGCATCCCTGTCAGACCTCAGCATCCCTTTCAGACCTCGGCATCCCTTTCAGACCTCAGCATCCCTTTCAGACCTCAGCATCCCTTTCAGACCTCAGCATCCCTTCCAGACCTCAGCATGCCTTTCATACCTCAGCATCCCTTTCAGACCTCAGCATCCCTTTCAGACCTCAGCATCCCTTTCAGACCTCAGCATGTCTTTCCGAGCTCAGCATCCCTTTCAGATCTCAGCATCCCTTTCAGACCTCAGCATCCCTTTCAGACCTCAGCATCCCTTAGAGACCTCAGCATCCCTGTCAGACCGCAGCATCCCTGTCAGACCTCAGCATCCCTTTCAGACCTCAGCATCCCTCTCAGACCTCAGCATCCCTGTCAGACCTCAGCATCCCTTTCAGACCTCAGCATCCCTTTCAGACCTCAGCATCCCTTAGAGACCTCAGCATCCCATTCAGACCTCAGCATCCCTTAGAGACCTCAGCATCCCTGTCAGACCTCAGCATCCCTTTCAGACCTCAGCATGTCTTTCAGACCTCAGCATGTCTTTCAGACCTCAGCATCCCTTTCAGACCTCAGCATGCCTTTCAGACCTCAGCATCCCTTTCAGACCTCAGCATCCCTTCCAGACCTCAGCATGCCTTTCATACCTCAGCATCCCTTTCAGACCTCAGCATCCTTTCAGACCTCAGCATCCCTTTCAGACCTCAGCATCCCTTTCAGATCTCAGCATGTCTTTCAGACCTCAGCATCCCTTTCAGACCTCAGCATCCCTTTCAGACCTCAGCATGCCTTTCAGACCTCAGCATCCCTGTCAGACCTCAGCATCCCTTTCAGACCTCAGCATCCCTTTCAGACCTCAGCATGCCTTTCAGACCTCAGCATCCCTTTCAGACCTCAGCATCCCTTTCAGGCCTCAGCATGTCTTTCAGACCTCAGCATCCCTTTCAGACCTCAGCATCCCTTAGAGACCTCAGCATCCCTTAGAGACCTCAGCATCCCTTTCAGACCTCAGCATGTCTTTCAGACCTCAGCATCCCTGTCAGACCTCAGCATCCCTTTCAGACCTCAGCATGTCTTTCAGACCTCAGCATCCCTTTCAGACCTCAGCATCCCTTTCAGACCTCAGCATGCCTTTCAGACCTCAGCATCCCTGTCAGACCTCAGCATCCCTTTCAGACCTCAGCATGCCTTTCAGACCTCAGCATCCCTTTCAGACCTCAGCATCCCTTTCAGGCCTCAGCATGTCTTTCAGACCTCAGCATCCCTTTCAGACCTCAGCATCCCTTAGAGACCTCAGCATCCCTTAGAGACCTCAGCATCCCTTTCAGACCTCAGCATGTCTTTCAGACCTCAGCATCCCTTTCAGACCTCAGCATCCCTTTCAGACCTCAGCATCCCTGTCAGACCTCAGCATCCCTTTCAGACCTCAGCATGTCTTTCAGACCTCACCCTCTAACTCACCCTCTAACTTTATGTTATTGGGTGATCTCAATATACATTTTGATGAACCTAATAACTCTACCGACAATAAACTAATTGCGGATTTCTCCGCTTTGCAGCTGTTTCAGCTGGTCTCATCACCTACGCACACTAAAGGTCACTTGCTGGATCCAGTATTCAGCAATCTCCTAATTTGAAGGCATGCTCCCCTATAGTACTTCCTTGGACAGACCATGCATTAGTCCCGCTGCTATGGATAACTGAGAAGTCTTTACCACTCACACCTATAGTCCAAGA
Organism: Lissotriton vulgaris; assembly: GCF_964263255.1. Taxonomy (NCBI): domain Eukaryota; kingdom Metazoa; phylum Chordata; class Amphibia; order Caudata; family Salamandridae; genus Lissotriton; species Lissotriton vulgaris. The sequence continues at coordinate 41,415 of NW_028243408.1, forward strand.
AACACGAAATTGGTCTAAAATCCCGCTGGCCCAGTGGACCCAGGAGTTACAAAAATCAACTCCTTTAGTTGGTCAAACTCCTTCACAGGCCAATGAAACATTTAATGAATGGATATATAATGCTTTAAATGCCACGCTCCCATTGAAGAAAACTGTTTTCAAAAGATCCAGAATCTCAGCTCCCTGGTACTCTAATGAACTACGGGAGAAAAAGCGCTATTGTAAGAGACTAGAACGCAAATGGCGACTAGGATATGCTGAAGCAGACAAAATTATCTATAGAGAGGTCATTAGGGCTTATAAAAAAGACATAAAAAGTGCGCAATCCCTATATTATTCAAATCAAATCGCAGAGGCCAGCTCCAGCTCTAAAGAGATCTACAAAATAGTAAAAAGCCTTCCCACCCTTCCCACACCTCCACTTATAAATGAAAATCCTCAGCTCCGCTGTGAAGATCTGGCCAATTTTTTCTCCCAGAAAATAAATCTCATCTATTCCTCCTTCCCATCTTCAGAGCAGACTACTTTGACCAAAGTATCCTTATGTCCCCCTCAAGAAAATACATCTAACTGCCCTCCGGTGTTGGCGGAGTTTCCCCGGTTAGAGGTGGATCACCTTACCTCCCTCATGCATCAACTAAAGTCAGGCTCTCCTAGAGACCCAGCACCCCCACATATTCTAGTCTCTGCTATACAGACCATCCTTCCCATACTGCTCGGAGTACTCAACACCTCGATCTCTACCAGCACAGTGCCAGTAGCTTGGAAACAGGCTATGGTGAGGGCTCTTGTCAAAAAACCTAATCTGGATACCAAGAATCTCAACAACTTCCGCCCGATCTCCTTGCTGCCTTGGGCAACTAAAATCTTGGAGAAATATATAAACAGTTTACTAACAACTTTTCTCGAGCAAAACCAGCTGCTCGATCCCTCCCAGACTGGCTTTCGCCCCAAGCATGGGACCGAGACGGCACTACTGGCTGTCACAGAGGAGTCCAGAAGAATCTTGGATCGGGGAGGATTGGTGGCAGTCATCCTCCTCGATCTGAGCGCGGCATTCGATACCGTTAACGGCGGTATCCTTTTGCAGCGTCTCCTGGACACCGGAATATCTGACAGGGCTCTGGAGTGGTTCAGGTCCTACCTGAGTGACAGATCTTTCCAGGTGTATGAGGGCAATGTCACCTCCTCTAGCAAGCCTCTGGGATGCGGAGTCCCACAGGGATCATCATTGAGCCCGACGCTATTTAACGTCTACATGAGGCCACTGGCTGAGATCGTCCATCCGTATGGTATTAAGATCGTTACCTACGCGGACGATACTCAGCTGGTGGTGTCTTTGGCACAGGCAGGGGGATCTTCGGTGTGTGTAGATCTTGATGATTGCTTGGAGATGGTTAAGAGCTGGATGACCAAGTCTTGTCTCAAACTCAACGGAGACAAGACTGAGCTTTTGCTCTTAGGTCACACTGCACCATCTGCCATAGACCCTCTCTGGCCATCCAGTTTAGGTCCTGCCCCTGTCCCCAAAGGCGCCATTAAGAGCCTTGGCGTCTGGCTGGATAGGTCCCTGTCATTCGATCAACAGGCAATAAAACTTTCTGCCATCTGTTTCGGCATCCTGAGATCTTCAGGAAGATCCTACCCTTACTCCCCTTCGAAGCAAGAAAGACCGTGGTCCTGGGCCTGATCCAATCACGGCTGGATTATGGGAATGCGTTATATCTCGGAGCTCCTGACTTTACTCTGTGCAAATTGCAACTGATACAGAACTACGCAGCACAAACGCTTTTACAAATCCCCCGCAGATCCTCAGTAAAGTCCGGACTAAGGAAACTGCACTGGCTTCCCGTAAGGGAAAGAGTCAATTTCAAATCACTATGCATTGCACACCAGGCCTTCTGGTCCTTAGGTCCGGCAATCAATCTCCCCCTCATCAAACCCTATCTTCCCACCAGACAGCTGCGCTCTACCTCCGCAAATCTGGCCATCGTGCCGCAAATAAAGAAATCAAGATCTGGAGGCCGCTCCTTTTCTTATAATGTAGCCAAGCTGTGGAATGCCCTTCCCCAGCATCTAAGATCTAACCCCGACATCCTCTCCTTCCGTAAACAGCTGAAAACGCTCCTGTTCACCACTTAAACAGTGGAGCTGACACTCCTCCTTCCTTATTTTAGCCTCAGCTTGTATTCTTAGTGCTTGGACGCCTCAGGCCAGCTATGTGCGCTCTAGAAATCTAAATTCATTCAGCATCCCTGTCAAACCTCAGCATCCCTGTCAAACCTCAGCATCCCTTTCAGACCTCAGCATCGCTTTCAGACCTCAGCATCCCTTTCAGACCTCAGCATCCCTTTCAGACCTCAGCATCCCTTTCAGACCTCAGCATCCCTGTCAGACCTCAGCATCCCTTTCAGACCTCAGCATCCCTTTCAGACCTCAGCATCCCTTCCAGACCTCAGCATCCCTTTCAAACCTCAGCATCCCTTTCAGACCTCAGCATCCCTTTCAGACCTCAGCATCCCTTTCAGACCTCAGCATCCCTTTCAGACCTCAGCATCCCTTTCAGACCTCAGCATCCCTGTCAGACCTCAGCAACCCTTTCAGACCTCAGCATGTCTTTCAGACCTCAGCATCCCTTTCAGACCTCAGCATCCCTTTCAGACCTCAGCATCCCTTTCAGACCTCAGCATCGCTTTCGGACCTCAGCATCCCTGTCAGACCTCAGCATCCCTTAGAGACCTCAGCATCCCTGTCAGACCTCAGCATCCCTTTCAGACCTCAGCATCCCTTTCAGACCTCAGCATCGCTTTCAGACCTCAGCATCCCTGTCAGACCTCAGCATCGCTTTCAGACCTCAGCATCGCTTTCAGACCTCAGCATGTCTTTCAGACCTCAGCATCGCCTTCAGACCTCAGCATCCCTTTCAGACCTCAGCATCCCTGTCAAACCTCAGCATCCCTTTCAGACCTCAGCATGTCTTTCAGACCACAGCATGTCTTTCAGACCTCAGCATCCCTTTCAGGCCTCAGCATGTCTTTCAGACCTCAGCATCCCTTTCAGACCTCAGCATCCCTTTCAGACCTCAGTTTCCCTTTCAGACCTCAGCATCGCTTTCAGACCTCAGCATCCCTGTCAGACCTCAGCATCCCTTAGAGACCTCAGCATCCCTGTCAGACCTCAGCATCCCTTTCGGACCTCAGCATCCCTTTCAGACCTCAGCATCGCTTTCAGACCTCAGCATCCCTGTCAGACCTCAGCATGCCTTTCATACCTCAGCTTCCCTTTCATACCTCAGCATCCCTGTCAGACCTCAGCATCCCTTTCAGACCTCAGCATCCCTGTCAGACCTCAGCATCCCTTTCAGACCTCAACATCCCTTTCAGGCCTCAGCTTGTCTTTCAGACCTCAGCATCCCTTTCAGACCTCAGCATCCCTTTCATCCTCAGCATCCCTTACATACCTCAGAAGAGGATTTGAAAGTGTCTCTGTTTTAGGGTAGTTCTTTTGTAGCAGTAAATATTTTCCAGCCTCTGTGTGTGATGTAAGAAACCAAAAGTTAAATGCATCACTTCCTGTGATAGCACCAGGTCAAAGATAAGGCAATGTTACTTCCTCTGATTTCATGGGGGTCCAAAGGGCAGGTGATGTCACTTCCTGCGATGTCACAGGTCAAAATGTGTGTGATGTCACTTCCATTGACATCGCAGCGGGTCAAAGGGCAGGTGATGTGAAGTACATAAAAATCTTAGGCACCTTTTCGTTCACAACAAATAAAATATATAATAAATTTGAGGTCACATGATACCATGACCATAGGGACAGACAAACAAATATAACATTTGGATATATTTATTATTCAAAAATATAACATTCAATATATGCTTTAAGATTAAATAAATAGCTCCAAAATACATCACAACATTACATATCATTAGGGATTCAAGCTTCGAGTCTCTCATACCCTCTCATCCACCCACACATACATCAAAACAGAAGCACAAGTAATGATTTGGATAACAAAGTTCATCTAGAAGTCATGATAAATACATATACTATATGGAAACAAGAAACACTGTCCAACAGCTGTTCGTTCTTTAGATATTTCAGCAAGAATAATTATTTGTACAATTCTCAAACAATGGCTAATAAATAACGTATTTCTCTCTACGCGTGTTTCGGCATAGCGCCTTCTTCAGGACGCCACAGATTGTAGGCCATGTGCTGTTTCTTGGTTGGTCTGCAGTGACATCAGAATAGATTGGTGCTTCCAGCAGCACTAGACATGAGCAGCCTCCACAGGCCAAATGGGGCGATGGGAGGTGTGTCAACTACCTATTATGGATGTTGAGCACAAACCGTAAACCAACCAACCCATTAAGAAGATATTCCATTTTTGGCGGTGAGATGCACGCTCAGAATATAAAGTGTTTTCCTTTGGAGGCTTGAGGGAGATCAGGAACACATGAAAACGGATCATGAAACTGATGCTCTCTCATCTTTTAAAGCACATACAGGGGCTGCACTGATGCACAGCGTCCGGCAACACTTCAGACGCCCTTTGTATGTACACTTCCTGTGATGTCACCAGGTCAAAGTTTTTGTGATGTCACTTCCTGTGACAACATCGATGTGGGTCACATGGCATGTGATGTCACTTCTGCTACCCCTGGCATTTTGATGATTTGACGTCCATGGCAGTATGGTCTTTAACATCTAAAGTTGAGGAAAAAAGGCCCTAACAAGGGAGTTATTTGAGGGACCAAATGTCTGTCACTGTAACTTAAGAAACCCCGGCCCTCTGCTTTGTCATTTGAGACAGGTAGTGGTTCTTGACTGGCATGCCATCAAGATGAGGACCAGTATTAATATTAACAGTCTCAGTCTAATCTCCATATAATTCCAAATAGTTGCAGTTCATCCAGTGCAGTGCCAACGCGAGGCATGCTATCAGATCACCTGAGCCCCCCTGAGGTGGTTCATCCAGTGCAGTGCCAACGCGAGGCATGCTATCAGATCACCTGAGCCCCCCTGAGGTGGTTCATCCAGTGCAGTGCCAACGCGAGGCATGCTATCAGATCACACGGGCCCCCTGAGGTGGTTCATCCAGTGCAGTGCCAACGCGAGGTATGATATCAGATCATGAGGGAACCCCTGAGGCGGTTCATCCAGTGCAGTGGCAATGCGAGGCGTGCTATCAAAACACACAGACCCCCTGAGGTGGTTCATCCAGTGCAGTGGCAACGCGAGGCGTGCTATCAGGTCACACGGGCCCCCTGAGGTGGTTCATCCAGTGCAGTGCCAACGCGAGGTATGATATCAGATCATGAGGGAACCCCTGAGGCGGTTCATCCAGTGCAGTGCCAACGCGAGGCATGCTATCAGATCACGCAGACCCCCTGAGGTGGTTCATCCAGTGCAGTGCCAACGCGAGGCATGCTATCAGATCACCTGAGCCCCCTGAGGTGGTTCATCCAGTGCAGTGCCAACGCGAGGCATGCTATCAGATCACACGGGCCCCCTGAGGTGGTTCATCCAGTGCAGTGCCAACGCGAGGCATGCTATCAGATCATGCCGACCCCCTGAGGTGGTTCATCCAGTGCAGTGCCCACGCGAGGCATGCTATCAGATCACGCAGACCCCCTGAGGTCGTTTATCCAGTGCAGTGCCGGCGCAAAGCATGCTATCAGATCACGCAGACCCCCTGAGGTGGTTCATCCAGTGCAGTGCCAACGTGAGGCATGCTATCAGATCACACGGAGCCCCCTGAAGTGGTTCATCCAGTGCAGTGCCAACGCGAGGTATGCTATCAGATAACCTGAGCCCCCTGAGGTGGTTCATCCAGTGCAGTGCCAATGAGAGGCATGCTATCAGATCACCTGAGCCCCTGAGGTGGTTCATCCAGTGCAGTGCCAACGCGAGGCATGCTATCAGATCACACGGAGCCCCCTGAAGTGGTTCATCCAGTGCAGTGCCAACGCGAGGTATGCTATCAGATAACCTGAGCCCCCTGAGGTGGTTCATCCAGTGCAGTGCCAATGAGAGGCATGCTATCAGATCACCTGAGCCCCCTGAGGTGGTTCATCAAGTGCGGTTCCAATGCGAGGCATGCTATCAGATCACCTGAGCCCCTTGAGGTGGTTCATCCAGTGCAGTGCCAACGCGAGGCATGCTATCAGATCACCTGAGCCCCCTGAGGTGGTTCATCCAGTGCAGTGCCAACGCGAGGTATGCTATCAGATCACAAGCAGCCCCCTGAGGTGGTTCATCCAGTGAAGTGCCAACGCGAGGCATGCTATCAGATCACGCAGACCCCCTGAGGTGGTTCATCCAGTGCAGTGCCAACGCGAGGCATGCTATCAGATCACCTTAGCCCCCTGAGGTGGTTCATTCAGTGCAGTGCCAACGCGAGGCATGCTATCAGATCACACGGAGCCCCCTGAAGTGGTTCATTCAGTGCAGTGCCAACGCGAGGCATGCTATCAGATCACCTTAGCCCCCTGAGGTGGTTCATTCAGTGCAGTGCCAACGCGAGGCATGCTATCAGATCACCTTAGCCCCCTGAGGTGGTTCATTCAGTGCAGTGCCAACGCGAGGCATGCTATCAGATCACCTTAGCCCCCTGAGGTGGTTCATTCAGTGCAGTGCCAACGCGAGGCATGCTATCAGATCACGCAGAGCCTCCTGAGGTGGTTCATTCAG